>NC_138094.1:1824388-1984388 GCF_964212035.1 Myotis nattereri | reverse complement strand
CATCGCCATGGCAAAGACGCCAGAGTCCCGCCCCGCCCACTCGGTCCCTGCGCATGCAAATTAACCCGTCATCTTTGTTGGGTTCATTTGCATACTCACTCCTGATTGGCTGGTGTGTGTCGCAAAGGTACGGTCAATTTGCATCTTTCTCTTTTATTAGTGTAGAGATATATATATATTAATTGATTTCAGAGAGGAAGGGAGAGGGAGAGAGAGAAACATCCCTGATGAGAGAGAATCATGGATCGGCTGCCTCCTGCACGCCCCCTACTGGGCATCGAGCCCGCAATTTGGGCAGGTGCCCTTGACCGGGAATCGAACCCGGGACCCTTCAGTCCACAGGCTGATGCTCTATCCCTGAGCAACACCAGCCAGGCCTCGAATGTATTTTTTTTTTCTTTAAGGTTTTAACATCACCGTATGGTATCACTTCCAAAAAATCTCAGCATTACGGAGAAAATGAGGAAAGCATCTTACAGCTCCCCTCCTCCCTCCCCCCCCCCCCAAAAAAAAATAAAACCTAAAACATGGAAGTCTTACCTGGAGAATTCTATTGAAAAATGTTTCTTATAACCCAGCCAGTGTGGCTCAGTGGATAGAGCATCGACCTAGGAACCAGAAGGTCACCGGTTCGATTCCCGGTCAAGGGCACAGGCCCGGGTTGCAGGCTCCATCCCCAGTAGGGGGCGTGCAGGAGGCAGCCGGTCCATGATTCTCTCATCATGGATGTTTCTCTCTCTCTCTCCCTCTCCCTTCCTCGCTCTGAAATGCATAAAAATATATTTTTTTTAAAAAAAGTAAATAAATAGATACAAAGGTACGTCAGAGATCAGGAATATCAATATGTTAGAAAAAATAAAAGAATTGTGTGAGGGGTCGAACTGAGTGATGGGTAACAGCTAAGGGGGAAGTCACAGTCCCAGGCATGACATAGCATAATGCGTATATTTTTCATTTCTTTCTACCCCCCCTCCTCTTCTTAAAATTCACTCCTAAGCCGTCCCAAATACCCAAATCTAGGTCAAAAAGTTGCATCTGTTACCCAGTGATAGCATCTCTGGATTGACCTAAATAACTTCGTTATTTTTTTTTTTACATTTGCTGTTATTCTATATTGGCTTCAGGTGTACGGCGGAACGATTAGACAATCATATATCTTACAAAGTGCTCCCCCTGGTGCCTCTGGTACCGACTTGGCACCATCCATACTTATTACAATATTATTATAATAACACTAGAGGCACGGTGCATGAAATTTGTGCATTTGAGGGGGGCGGGTGGCAGGTCCCTCAGGCTGGCCTGCGCCCTCTCGCCCTCTCGCAATCCAGGCCGAGGGACCCCACTGGTGCACGATCAGGGCCGGGGAGGGACCGTGGGAGGGCTCCAGGGCGCGTCTGGCCCGTCTCCCGCGTTCCTCATCGGCCAGATCCCAGCGGCAACCTCACCTATCGGCCAGAGTGTCTGCCCCCTGGTGGTCAGTGCACGTCATAGCAGGCGGTTGTTCGTCCTTAGCAGATCATTAGCATATTACGCTTTGATTGGTTGAACGGCCGACCGGACGACCAGACACCTAGCATAGTAGGCTTTGATTCTATAGGATTTTAAAAAATTATTTACTGTTGAAAGTATGATAGATGTCTCCTGTTCTCCCCACCGACCTCTCCCCAGCCCACCTCTGCCCCCCAGCACATGCCCTCGCCCCCCTGCTGTCTGTGTCCATAGGTTCTGCTCATACCCATGCATACAAGGCCTTTGGTTGGTCTCTGACCCCCTCCCACCCTCCCCTGCCTTCCCGCTGAGGTTGGACGGTCTGTTCAATGCTTCCCTGTCTCTGGCTCTATCAGTTTATGTCGGTCATTAGATTCCACAAACGATCAGGTGACATTTATCTTTCTCCGACCGGCTTATTTCATTCAGCGTCATGCTCTCCAGGTCCCTCCGTGCTGCTGCGAATGGTAAGAGTTCTTCCTTTTTCAGGGCTGCATACTATTCCACTGTGTAGATGCACCACCGTTTTATAATCCACTCGTCCGCTGATGGGCACGTAGGCTGTCTCCAGATCTTAGCGATTGTAAATTGCACTGCTTATAGTAACATTTTAAAGAATATATATTATTATTGATTTCCCAGAGAGGAAGGGAGAGGGAGAGAGAGATAGAAGCATCCGTGATGAGAGAGAATCAGGGATCGGCTGCCTCCTGCACGCCCCATTGTTCAGTGGGTTAGCTGGTGACCTCTGTGGGCATGATGAACTCTGAACTGTGACCTCGAATGCTTTGGGGCAAACCGCTGATTGGAGAAATGGTCAGCTGGGGTCGTCTCTACCCCTGATGGGCTCGTCCAATGGCACCCAATGGCCGGTCCATGATTCTCTCTCATCATTGATGCCTCCCTCTCTGCCTCTCCCTGCCTCTCTACAATCAATAAAAAACACATTTAAAAAATAACAAAATAAGGAAACAGGCAGAACTTCATTGGCAAAAGGAAATAAGTGATTTACAGCTAGCATTTCATTCAATCTTTATAACAAACTGCATAGCTAAATAGGGTCATGTGATTTTTTTTTTCCTTCATCTGATATAAGGATTAGGTATATTGTAGGATGTGAATAAGATGTTTTCGGGGCAATTTATTACATTAAAAGGAAGAGTTGCTATCATTGATCTGTGGGAAAGTTTCCAGACACTGAGGGGAGAAAAAAAAAAATGAATCCGTCGAAATACAAAAGCATCTATTTAGGAACGTTTGAGTCACGTAGAGATAATTTCAGATTTCATCCATGGCTCTGTTTCCCACCTAAATAATAAATCCAGCAAGTTAATGTAAATCGGCAGGGGAAAAAAAATCTATTCAGCGTCGTGCAGTAGAAATAGACAGGCAGCCAGCGGAGGAATTTCAAATTTTCTAGAAACGACTACAAAATAAATACGGCGAAACCGGTGAAAGAGATTTCCGTAATATATTGACGAGGGCCCAAATACTATCGTCCTATATAATAGAAGTGTAGTCGGCAAATTGTTTCTCTCCCTGCCTCTCTGAAATCCTATATAATAAAAGCCTAATGGGCTAAATGTCCGGTCGACCAGTCGGCCAGTCAACCAATCAGAGCGTAATAGGCTAATGATATGCTAAGGCCGGTCAGCCGCTCGCTATGACCTGCACTGACCACCAGGGGGCAGTGGGCTATTTGACCAGTCGCTATGACGTGCACTGACCACTAGGGGGCAGTGGGCTATTTGACCAGTCGCTATGACGTGCACTGACCACCAGGGGGCAATCGACAATTTCACCAGTCGCTATGACCTGCAATGACCACCAGGGGGCAGTTGACCATTTCACCAGTCGCTATGATGTGCACTGACCACCAGGGGGCAGTCAACCATTTGACCAGTCGCTATGACATGCACTGACCACCAGGGGGCAGTCGACCATTTCACCAGTCGCTATGACGTGCACTGACCACCAGGGGGCAGTTGACCATTTCACCAGTCGCTATGACGTGCACTGACCACCAGGGGGCAGTCGACCATTTCACCAGTCGCTATGACGTGCACTGACCACCAGGGGGCGGTCGACCATTTGACCAGTCGCTATGACGTGCACTGACCACCAGGGGGGAGTCGACCATTTGACCAGTCGCTATGACATGCACTGACCACCAGGGGTGAGTCGACCATTTGACCAGTCGCTATGACATGCACTGACCACCAGGGGGGAGTCGACCATTTGACCAGTCGCTATGACATGCACTGACCACCAGGGGGGAGTCGACCATTTGACCAGTCGCTATGACGTGCACTGACCACCAGGGGGGAGTCGACCATTTGACCAGTCGCTATGACATGCACTGACCACCAGGGGGGAGTCGACCATTTGACCAGTCGCTATGACATGCACTGACAACCAGGGGGGAGTCGACCATTTGACCAGTCGCTATGACGTGCACTGACCACCAGGGGTGAGTCGACCATTTGACCAGTCGCTATGACATGCACTGACCACCAGGGGGGAGTCGACCATTTGACCAGTCGCTATGACGTGCACTGACAACCAGGGGGGAGTCGACCATTTGACCAGTCGCTATGACATGCACTGACAACCAGGGGGGAGTCGACCATTTGACCAGTCGCTATGACGTGCACTGACCACCAGGGGGCAGACGCCCTGACCAGTAGGTGAGCTTGCTGCTGGGGTCCGGCAAGTCGGGCTGCACACGCCCTGGAGCCCTCCCAGGGTCCCTCCCCGGCTGGCCAACCTCCCACGTCCCTCCCTGGCCCTCACTCAGTTCTGATTGGCCGGACCCCAGCAGCAAGCTCACCTACCGGTCACAGCGCCTGCCCCCTGGTGGTCACTGCACGTCATAGCAAGCGGTTTAGCAGCCTTAGCATATCATTAGCATATTACACTTTGATTGGTTGAACGGCCGACCAGACAACTGGACACTTAGCATATCAGGCTTTTATTACATAGGATTTTCTAATTAAATAGTTTTTTAAGAAAATATATATTTTTATTGAGTTCAGAGAGCAAGGGAGAGGGAGAGAGAGAGAGAGAAGTATCAATGATGACAGCGAGAGTCATTAATCAGCCGCCTCCTGCATGCCCCCTATTGGGGATCGAGCCCACAACCCAGGCGTGTGCCCTTGGCTGGAATCGAACCCGGGACCCTTCAGTCCCCAGGCCGACGCTCTATCCACTGAGCCACACCAGCGGGGGCTCTGATTAAATCTTTATTGTTCAAAGTATGACAGATAACCCTCTACGGACCCCCGCCCTCCGCCCCAGGCCCTCAGCACCCTACGGTTCCGTGTCCACGGGCGATGCATCTACGCACACAAGGTCTTTGGTGGACGAGCGTTTCCACGCCAGCCCCTTCCACCTGGTCCCACTCACGTGGGCGGATGATGTCTCCATCGGGGGGCGTCTGTTCGTGTGCACAGAGGCCGCCGTTCACTTATGACGAGCCGTTGGCATCGTAGCCTGAGACGCGGAGAGAAAAATCAATGTCTTCCCTTCAAAGATCGATAGATGGCTGAGGGTTGGGGATGAGCGTGGAAAGCACGGAATCACAGAGATCTGGGGGGAGGCGAGACCGAATAGTTAGACCTGTCACACGCCCGGGACGGGGGGGCAGGGGCTGAAAGTAGTAGAAAAAAAAGATACCAGGTGAGCCTGGCCAGTGTGGCTCAGTGGTTGAGCACCGACCGATGAACCAGGAGCGTCTGCCCCCTGGAGGTCACTGCACGTCATAGCGACGGGTCGAAAGGTCGACTGTCTGCCCCCTGGTGGTCAGTGCACGTCATAGCGAGTGGTTGAGCGCCCTTAGCATATCATTAGCATATTATGATTTGATTGGCTGTACGGCCGACCGGTCGACCGGAAAGTTAGCATATTAGGCTTTTAATATTATAGATGCACCAGAAATGTCCTTCTTTTACCAAGCACGCCTTGGATAATTTCATAGGTAAACATATAAATAAGGTAAATTTTTGATGTTATTTTATACAATAAATTTCTATTGATTTCAGAGCGGAAGAGAGAGGGAGAAAGAGAGAGGAAACATCCATGACGAGAGAGAATCACGGATCGGCTGCCTCCTGCACGCCCCCTACTGGGGATCGAGCCACAACCCGGGCCTGTGCCCTTGACCGGGAATCAAACCTTGACCTCCTGGTTCAAAGGTCGATGCTCAACCACAGACCCACGCTGGCCAGGCTGTGACTTTTATTATTATTACGAGGCCCAGTGCACAAAATTCATGCATGGGGGGATCCCTCAGCCTGGCCCGCACCCCCTCTAATCCGGGACTCCTGGGGGACATGCTTCTCGGAATCCGAGACCGCTGACACCTAACTGCTCACCTGCCTGCCTGCCTGATCGCCCCTAACTGCTCTCCCCTGTGGGCCTGATCGCCCCTAACTGCCCTCCCGTGCCGGCCTGATCGCCCCCAACTGCTCTCCCCTGCTGGCCTGATCGCCCCTAACTGCCCTCCCCTGCCGGCCTGATCGCCCCCAACTGCTCTCCCCTGCGGGCCTGGTCGCCCCCAACTGCCCTCCCCTGCCGGCCTGGTCGCCCCCAACTGCCCTCCCCTGCCGGCCTGATCGCCCCTAACTGCTCTCCCCTGCCGGCCTGGTCGCCCATGACCACTGCATCAGCCCTCACCACTGTGGCTTTGTCCAGAAGGACGTCTGGAAGACGTCAGGTCTAAATTAGCATATCACCCTTTTATTAGTATAGATTAGTATCGTTATAATTTTAGCTCCTTCGAGAGCTGTTTATAACTTAAAAATAGATACTGAGGCTTGACCTTGTCAAGTCCCCATCTCCCAGGTGAGGTCCTTACAGCCGCGAGCGAAATCCCACACGGAGAAGAAAGAAAGAAAGAAAAAAAATACTGCGGCCGCATCTTCTTCGACGGCGTAATCACCCCATTATCGCCGCCCCCTCTCCGGACCACCTCGTCCGTCATAGCAAGGAACTTGCGGAAATTCAATGAGGCGGAGAAACGAATTAACCCGAGAGCAGATCTGACTTTCAGGGTGAAGCAATTAGAGAGCAAACAACGCTCATCTAATCGTCGGAAGACGGTGATCCTCTGAATCTAATTGGCCCTTTCCAAACACAGTATTATTATTATTATTATTCCCTCCTCTCCTCGCCTTCCGGAATCTTCTGGAGAGTGGTCTCTGGGGTAGCTGCTGGGAACACTGCCTAGCCAAGAGAACCGGGTAACGAAAGCGAATCATGGCAAAGGGGACGCGTGACAATGGGATCGAAGCGAGTTCCTCTTCATTGGTTTGGTTTTGCTTTGCATTTTAACACTAGAGGCCCGGTGCACGAATTTCGTGCACAGGTAAGGTCCCCAGGCCTGGCTAGTGGTCAGGGCGAATCGGGGCCTTCTGGCTGCCGGCCGGGGGCCTCCCTACCCCTGCTGACGGTCAGCGCACGTCAGAGCAAGCGATCGGTCTCCCGGTCGAACTCCCGCGGGGACAATTTGCATATTAGGCTTTTATATATACAGAGATATTTTTTATTGATTTTTGAGAGGAAGGGAAAGAGAGAGAAACATCCATGATGAGAGAGAATCATGGATCGGCTGCCCCCTGCACGCCCCACACTGGAGATCGAGCCCGCATCCCGGGCATGTGCCCTGAATAGGACTCGAACCCTGACCTCCTGGTTCATAGATTGATGCCTCTTGGGGTAGGATCTATATATATAGGCTATCTATATAAAAGGCTCAGTGGCCGCCCAACCATCCTTCCGACCGTCCGACCGACCGACCGCCCAGTACATATGACACCCACTGGCAATATAAAAATAGACGTTGACTCTTGTAGGCACGATGCCCATAAAGCTCTCGCTGGCACCAATAAAGAAATCCTAGCTGTGTGGCTCAGTGGTTGGGCGTCGACCTATGAACCTGGAGATCAGGGTTCGATTCCCGGTCAAGGGCACATGCCCAGGTTGTGGGTTCGATCCCCGATGTGCAGCGTGCAGGAGGCAGCTGATCAATGATTTTCTCTCATCCTGAATGTTTCTCTCTCTCTCTCTCTCTCTCTCTCTCTCTCTCTCTCTCTCTCTCTCTCCCCTTTCCTCTCTGTTATCAATAAAATATATATATATATATTTTAAATATATTTTATTGATTTCCCACAGAGAGGAAGGGGGAGGGATAGAGAGTTAGAAACATCGATGATAGAAGCATCGATCAGCTGCCTCCTGCACGCCCCCACCCCCCGGGGATGTGCCTGCAACCCAGGTACATGCCTTTGACCGGGAATCGAACCCGGGACCCTTCAGTCCGCAGGCCGACGCTCTACCCACTGAGCCACACAGGCCAGGGCCAAATGTGCTTTTGCAACGATCAGGAGCTCATGCATTCACGTCGGCCCCTGGCCTTCACACGGGGGAAGCCTTTCCAAGATGCTACGCTCTCCTCTTTGGGTGGAAAAATTCGGCTACAGAAAAATTACCCAGCCCTCGAGGGTGTGGCTCAGTGGATAGAGCGTCGGCCAGCGGACCGAAAGGCCCCGGGTTCGATTCCCGGTCCAGGGGGCACATGCACGGGTTCGATCCCAGGCCCTGGTCGGGGCCTGTGCAGGAGGGAGCCCCTCGATGTGTCTCTCTCTCTCTCTCTGTCCGCCTCTCCCCCTCCCCTCCCACTCCCTCGAAAACTCAATGGAAAAAATATCCTTGGGGGAGGATGCACAAAACAAAATAAAAGTTAAAAATAAAAAAAAAAAAAAGAAAGAAAGTGAAAATTTCCTCCGCCCGCCGCAGCAACACACCAATAAGGCATCCGCGGCCTATACTTAACTCAGGCGATTTGCCGCTAAGAGCTCGTTGAGGTTGTCACAAACCCAAACATATAATTCCCGGTGATTCCGCCGGCGTGTGCAAACACGGCAGAGAATTATTTACCTGTTTTTTTTTTTTTTTTTTTTTTTTTTTACACACCCGGTATTTTAACCAAGTCACGTCCGTGATTGTCAGTCCCCAGGAAAATGGCGAGCCGGGTGCCCCCGAGGCTCAGCGAGGTGACCACGCACTTGACGAAATAACAGGCTTGTCATTAAAACCGGCAGAGAGATATCCGATCTCCGTTATTTGCCTTCCCTGGAAAAACCCGGTGTTGATATATAAAAAAAAAGGGCTTTGCGCAGCTTAAAAAAAAAGAAAATAAAATAAAAAGTAACCTCCTTTCCCTAAATGTTTCTTTTTTCTTTTTCTTAACTATTATTTTTTTTTATTACTAGAGGCCCGGTGCACGAAATTCGTGCACGGGTAGGGTCCCTAGGCCTGGCCAGCGATCAGGGCTGACCGGGGCCTTTCGGCTGCTGGCCGGGGCCTTCCTTCGTTCCCCGCCGCCCCCTGGTGGTCAGCGCACGTCACAGCGAGCGGTCGAACTCCCACCGGGACAATTTGCATATTAGCCTTTTATTTTATAGGATTGACGTCAGAGAGGAAGGGAGAGAGATAGAAGCATCCGTGATGAGAGAGAGAATCATGGACCGGCCGCCTCCTGCACGCACCCCTTACTGGGGATCGAGCCCACAACCCGGGCCTGTGCCCTTGCCCGGGAATCGAACCCGGGACCCTTCCGTCTGCAGGCCGAGGCTCTACCCACTGAGCCACACCGGCCAGGGCCGGTTCGAATGACTGCAGGGCGTCCTGTGTCATCAGGGGTGCAGTCCCACCTCCGCCCCCCCCCACCCCATTCTCTGTCCCGTCCGCTGTGCTAGCCCCTTGACCGGCCCACGGTGGCCGATGGCTCGCCTTTGGGGAATTTTGAGATGCGGTGGTTCCACGCCAGCTTCCGTTAAAAAAAGAGGGAAATGACAAAAAAAAAAAAAAATAGCACAAATGAAATCCTCTAAAAATGAATTGCGTGAAATCAAAAGGCGATAAACGCTGGAAACCCATCGCTGGCTTCTGCAAACTCAGATTCGAAAAAAATAAAAAAATCAAGACCTATTGGGTCTGAATCCTGGTGTTTCGTTCTAAGAGCTTATAGGCGAGCCCTGGCCAGTGTGGCTCAGTGGCTAGAGCGTCGGCCTGCGGACCGAAGGGTTCCGGGTTCGAGTCCGGCCAAGGGCATGGGCCTTGGTTGCGGGCACATTCCCCAGTGGGGGGCGTGCCGGAGGCAGCTGATCAATAATTCTCTTTAATTGTGGATGCTTCTCTCTCTCTCTCCCTCTCTCTTCCTCCCTCTGAAATCCATAAAAAATATATATATTTTTTAAAAAAACAAATACACAGATCAGGAAAAATAGCTTAAAAAAAAAAAAAGAGAGAAAGAAATGGTGTGTTTAATTTTCTCTCTTCTGACCCTCATCTCACATAACGTAATTAGGATTACGCAGAACTTGACATTCACGCTTTCTTGAAATAATTGCTCTGCCTGCTTAAGTGTTTTGTTTCTTTTATAAATCTCCGTAAGATCATTCAGACAGCAATGATCATGTCCTTGCCTGGCCCCCTCTGAGGCGATGTAGCTCAGGAAAGCGATCCGCCAGCCAACCCACCTCCCCGCACACGCACACAAACATTCAGCTTTGACCCCGGGATTCGAACTCTCCACCCTCCCCCCCCCTGCCCCATTCGCTATTTCCCCCTGCCTTATTGTATGTATAAATGACCTACTTTATCCACAACAATTGATTAAAAAATTTTTTCCTCCTCTCTCTCAATCTCTGTCCTTTATGCCTTAATTTTTGTAATATATATATAATTACAAAGATATATCCCATGTTCAAAGGCTGTGAAATTGCGTTGTTTACCCATATCTTCAGAAAAAAAATCAGTTCTACTGTCGTGACAAACAAAGTGGCCACAAACGACGTGGCCCTCCAGCAACCTCAGCGCAAAATTACAGCTAATTTGCCTACACACATCAGGTGGTCATAATAATCTGGCCACAGTGTGTGTGTGTGTGTGTGTGTGTGTGTGTGTGTGTGTGTGTGTATTCTGATAAAAGGGTAATATGCTAATTAGACCGATAGACCAGACATAATCCGGTCGTCCGGTCCTCCTTCCGGACAAAGCAACGGTGGCGGGGGCCGAGGCAGAGGTGGTTAGGGGCGATCAGGCCGGCAGGGGAGGGCAGTTGGGGACGATCAGGCCGGCAGGGGAGGGCAGTTAGGGGCAATCAGGCCGGCAGGGGAGGGCAGTGAGGGGCGATCAGGCCGGCAGGGGAGGGCAGTGAGGGGCGATCAGGCCGGCAGGGGAGGGCAGTTAGGGGCGATCAGGCCGGCAGGGGAGGGCAGTTAGGGGCGATCAGGCTGGCAGGGGAGGGCAGTTAGGGGCGATCAGGCCGGCAGGGGAGGGCAGTTAGGGGCGATCAGGCCGGCAGGGGAGGGCAGTTAGGGGCGATCAGGCTGGCAGGGGAGAGCAGTTATGGGCGATCAGGCTGGCAGGGGAGAGCACTTATGGGCGATCAGGCCGGCAGGAAGAGGTGGTTAGGGGTGATCAGGCCGGCAGGCAGGTGAGCAGTTAGGAGCCAATGGTTCCGGATGGCGAGACGGATGTCCAACTGCAGGTTTCCAGACATCCCCCAAGGGGTCCCAGATGGGAGAGGGGGCAGGCCGGGCTGAGGAACACCCCCTCCCACATGCATGAATTTCATGCACCGGGCCTCTAATATATATGGATTGATTGATTTCAGTGAGGAAGGGAGGGGGGGGGGGAGAGAGAGAGAGAGAGAGAGAGAGAGAGAGAGAGAGAGAGAGAAACATCCATGATGAGAGAGAATCATGGATCAGCTGCCTCCTGCACGCCCCCTACTGGGGATGGAGCCCACAACCCGGGCCTGTGCCCTTGACCAGGAATCGAACCCTGACCTCCTGGTTCATAGGGCGACCCTCGACCACTGAGCCACGCCCGCTGGGATGATTAATTTTCCTTTCTCCGCCTTACAGATGCAGCAACAGAGAGGACGCCTCTAAACGCCCGCCTACAGTCCCACGCTCCTTGAACCCATGCGATCTCGTTTTAGAAGCTGCCTTCCCAGCCACAACTCTGCCGTGTCACCCGCCAGGGACTTCAGACCTTGCCCAGGTCACGCCGATGAATTCTCTCCAACCCCGACCATAACCATCAGGTGGCTGGAGCCAGCTGATTTCGGGGTGGGAAACGGTGAGCACCTGACCCCAAAGGTCAAGAGGGATATTTCCCAACCACTGGCCCCATGGTTGCAACATCGCCAATAACTCTCCGATCGGAACCATGACTGTGTAAGGAGAGGCGGACAGCTGTGGTGCATCGACACCATGGAATAGTACGCAACCCTGAAAAAGGTAGGATCGCTCACCCTTGGAGACAGGACGGCGGGGCCTGGAGAGCATTGCGCTGAGCGAAATGAGCCAGTCGGAGACAGACACGCATCCCGTGACCTCACACCTACGTGCAATCTAGTGAACAAAATAGACCCAGAGACATAAAAGCAAGAAACCGACTGTGGAACCTCAGAGGGAAGGCGGGGGAGGGTGGGTGGGTGGGAAGAGATCGACCAAAGGACTTGTATGCGTATATGCACCCCCCGTGGACTCAGACAATGGCATGAGGAAGGCCTGGGGTGGGTTAGATGGGGTCTTTGGGCGGGAAAAGAGGGCATATGCATTACTTCCAACAATAAACATTTTATTTGAAAAAAAAGGGGGTGATAGTCCTAACCGGTGTGGCTCAGTGGATAGAGCGTTGGCCTGCAGACTCAAGGGTCCCGGGTTCGATTCCCAGCCAAGGGCATGAACCTGGGTTGCGGGCACATCCCCAATCGGGGGCGTGCAGGAGGCAGCCGATCGATGTTTCTCTCTCATCGATGTTTCCGACTCTCTATCCCTCCCCCCATTCCTCTCTGTAAAAAAAAAAATCAATAAAATATATTTTTAAAAAGGGGGAGCATCTGTAATACTTTTAACCATAAAAGCCAATTTAAAAAAACGAAGTAACCCTTTTAAAAAAGATGAAAAGGTTAAAAAAGGAAGAGAGAGCAAACGCGCAGAAGGCATCGGTCCGTCCGTCCCTCCGTCCGTCCCTCCGTCCGTCCGGCCATCCGTCACCTGGCCTCCGAGAGAGGCCCTCAACCTTTGCAAATCTTTATTCCAACTTGGCTTCCAGGCCCTGGCTCTGCCCTCCCCCCGAACCCCCAACCTGCCCCCTAATATAGATATATCACTGTTTCCAATACAACAGCGGTTCTCAACCTGTGGGTCGCGACCCCTTTGGGGGGGTCGAACGACCCTTTCACAGGGGTCGCCTAAGACCGTCGGAAAACACATCTATAATGACATACAGCTCACCGCCGCCCTCCCAGGTCCGTGGTGAAAGAGTTAAAAGACCTGGGCAAAAGACCGGCCGGTGTGGCTCAGTGGTTTGAGCGCCGGCCTCTGAACCCGGGAGGTCACGGGTTCGATTCCCGGTCAAGGGCACAGGCCCGGGTTGCCGCGGGCTCCATCCCCAGTGGGGGGGGGGGGGCGCGAAGGAGGCAGCGGATGCATGATGATCTCTCCTCATTGATGTTTCTCTCTCTCTCCCTCCCCCTCCCCCCGGTGTTGGGCGGGCAGGGTGTCTGCGGGGCGCATTGGGAATCCGGGAGCCTCTGGCCAGGTGGCCCCCCACCCTCCTCCCTGGGCGCGCGCCCCGGGGCATGTCTGAGCTGCAGCCGCTTGCACCCTGCACCCTGCACCCTGCACCCTGCACCCGGTCGGGCTGCGCTTGGCACGGGCGCGCGTGCGGCCGTGGCCTCGGCAGCGGCCGTGCCAACCGCGGGCCTGGATTGGCTGCCGGCTCCCCGAATCCCATCCCGTGTGGGCCAATCGCGCGCGGGGAGCGCCCGGGCTCCGCGGCCACTCGCTCGCGTCGCTCCCTTTCCTCGCGGACCCGGCTGGCTCGCTCCCGGGCCGGCCTCCATCGCCGCCGCCTGCGCGCCCCGAGCTGCTGGGCTCTCCAAGCCCTCGCTCTGCCTGCCCTTCCCCGGGCCCGCCAGCCCGGCCCCCGAGACCATGGGCGACGGTCCTGCGAAAGGGGGCGCCGGGGGTCCCCGCATTCCTTCGGAGACGCGGATCTAAAAGCTGGGGTTTGGAGAGCGCCCGCCCGCCCGCGCCGACTGCACCCGCCCCGCGCGCACCTCCCGCGCCCTCGCCGAGGTCTCCTAGGAACCGCTCGATGCGTAAAAACGCCGCTTCGCCCGTGTAGCTTCGCCCTCCACCGCGCAGGTAGGACCTCCCCCCTCTTTTATTTTTATTTTAAATTCTTTTTTCTTTCACGTGTGCCTCTGGGTTATTTATCTTTCTAAGCCTTGGGAACATGGAGACTTTCTTTTTTTCTTCTTTTTCCTTTTGGGTACGCGCTGCCCAGCCGAAGGCGGGTGAGCCCGCGACCTTAACAAAACGTTTGCGCTCTTGAATCCATCAGACATTTTTTTTTTTTTTTGCTTTTGGGTCTTTTATCCTGAAAAGAAAAAAAAAAAAAAAAACGTGGACAGCACGCTCTCCCATCTGTCGCTGCATTTCGTCGGTGTGGGAGGCAGCATGGCCCCTTACGTAGGTGCCTGCCCGGCGAGTGTGATGCAAAAGCTCGCTGCCCCTCAGCGCCACACACAGAGAGGTTTGATTTTTTTTGTTTGTTTGTTGGTTTGTTTGGACTTTAAAAAAGAAATCGGGGGCCGGGGGTGGGGGGGACCGCCGCGATTTCCGGGGAGCCTTTGGCTGCCACCAGCCCCCTTTTGGACAGGCGAGCCCCGTGCGAGGTGGCGACACAGCAGCGCTGTCTTACATACAAATAAACAAGAACCGTGTGGCGGGGAGCGGAGAAGGGGAAGGAAAGAGGGGAAAAAAAAACAACAAAAAACATCTGCAGTGAAGGGGGGCCGCCCGGAGCCGGCCGCCAGCTCGCTGCAACCCGGGGCTGGCGCCGCACGAGGCTGCGCGACTTGTGCAAACTGTGAGCTGCCCTGGGGGGGCTCCGGTTGCTGCCGGGGCTCGAAGGGAGCTCGCAGCTCCCACCTCCCGGGGTGCTTTTGTGTGTGTGTGTGTGTGGGGGGGAAGTTGGGGCGGCACACGGGGCGGGGGGTTCACCCGAGAGGAGGAAGGAACACAGGCTTGGCTGGGGTTGCACGGAGCCTTCCCCCTCCCCCGCCTCCTCCCTCTCCTCCGCTGGCCTGGGAGGCGATGACGGCGTGTGTGATGGATGGATGGATGGATGGATGGATGGAGGGATGGAGGGGGACCTGGTCCGCTTTGGCCCCGGGTTGGCCCGGGGTTGGGCCGGGGAGCGATCGGGCCGCGCCGGGGACCCGGGGCGCAGACGAAATCGCGGCGGCTTGAGCGCCGTTTCTGCAAAGCTGGGGAGCGGGCCACCTGCTCCCCCCCCCCCTTTCCCGGTGCGTGCGTGCATGTGTGTGTGTGTGTGTGTGTGTGTGACGGGGGAGGCAGGAGGCAGGAGGCGGAGGTGGGTGGATGGGTGGGTGGGCTGGTGGTGGTGGTGGTGGTGGGGGGAGGATGTTGCCAGTGATTTGCTTCCTTCCCGGGAAAACCTTTGGGTCCGGCCTGCATCTCTCTCGGAGGGACACGCAGCGCCAGCCGAGCTGCCCACAAAAGTTGGAACCTGCGGGGACCGGCGCCCGGGTCTCAGGAGAGCCCGGGTCCCCGGGCGCAGTGCCCATGGCGCGCACGGCCGGCCGGTCCCCATCCCTTGGCGAGGGGCTGGGGGCTGGGGGCTGGGGAGTGGGTTCCAGGGTGCAGACCCCCCCCATTTCTGGTCTGGGCCAAGGCACCAAAAACCCGCATCCCAAAGCTCTGCGCTGTCCCGCGCTTCTAATCACCGCCTCCCCCCTCCTCGCCCCCCCCCCCCCCACCTCTCCACGCCGCTCGGCTCGCCCCCTCCCTCTCCAGCGCAAAAAACTGAGAGCGGAGCTCCCACCAGCCCGCAGCCTGCGGACGGGGAGCAGAGAGGGGGAGGGGGCGAGGGCCTGGGAGACGTTAAAAAAAAAAGAAAAAAGCAAAAAAAAAAAAGCAAGTGAACTCGCGTTCCACCCTCGCGCCCAGGCCGCGGCCCAGGCGCCCCGGGTCTGCGCCCGCACGCGCGCGCGGCCCGACCTGCGGAGACGCCGGGCCGTTGGGGGTGGGGGTGCGGCTGGGAGGCGCCGCCGGGCTGCGGGAGGATGCGGGGGTCCCCGGGCCGGAGGAGGCCGGGGGGAGGGGCCGAAATCCCGCCCGCGCCCCCACCCCGGGGCGGTCCCCTCCCCCCGCGCGCTCCAGGCCGCCAGCCGCCCGCCCGCCCGCCTCCCCGGGCGCACTCGCTCGCTTCCCCGTCTCCAGGACGCCCCCGTCGGCTGCGCGCTCGCTCCCCACCGGCCCCGGCTCCTGCTCGCCCCGCGGGGGACGGTAAGCTGCGTTCCCTGCGCCGGGATGGGGGGCGGGAGGGGGGCGCAGCTCGAGCCGGCGCCCGCGGTTTGCGCCCCCGGCTCGGGGCCCTGCGAGGCGCGCAGCTCTGGGCCCGGCGCCTGCTCGCCGCCAGACACAGCGCCCTTTCTTCCCGGAGCGGCGGGGGCGGCCTGCGGGGGGCGGGTAGGGGTGCCTGCAGCCCCCGCAGCCCCGGGGCCTGGCCCGGGCCACCGTGGGAACAGATGTCCCGCTTGCAGGGGGGCGAGGAGCCCCGAAGGACCTCCGGGGTTGGAGTCGGGGGGGTCGGGGCGTCCCCAGCGCCTTCCCGGTGGCATTTTTTTATTTGTATTTTTTTTGGCTGCGGCTTTCCTTGTCTCTGGCCCTTTCCTCTCCGCGGGCTCGCAGGTGCGGGCCTCCCCTTCATCTTCGGAGCCACTAGGCGGCTATTTCGGGACCCGCAGGGGGAGGGGGTGCGGGCAGTAGCCGGGGGTGGGGGGTAGGGGCGGGGGGCTCCGGGGTTCGCCGCTGGGGTGGCCCCCGCCGGGCGCCCTGGGTTGGCCGAGCGCGCGCGCGCGCCGGCGAGGGATGCGCGCGCGCGCGCGCACGCGTCTGGACCGGGACCCCGAAGCTGGGCCGGGTCTGGGGGTGCCGCGCGCGGATGGCACCCCCCCTCCTCCACCTGTGCTTTGCACCCAACTTCAGCTGGGGGGCGGGGGGGTGAGGGTTGCTGCGTGGGGGAGGGGGGCGCTGTGGAACCGGGGGTTGCTCTTGCGAACAGAAACCAGCAGGTGGTGATGTGGATTCTTCGTGGGTTTTTTTTCTTTTCTTTTCTTTTTTTTTTTTGCTTTTTCTTTTCTGTTTGGTCAGTTGGGGGGACGGGTGTCCTGGGCTCCCCTAGCTTATGCGTTTGGAAAGGGAGCCACCATCCCACGCGCCTCGCGGGGTCCTGTTTTCTAAATGTGGGGAGGTTTGGAGGGGAGGCGCCAGCCCGCTTCCTTCTGGGGAGCCTGCACTTAACCCTGATTGGAGCGGATGCCGATGGGGGAGGAGGAGGGAGGGAAGAGAGAGGAAAGGAAAGAAAAAATAAAAGTTTGAGGAGATCCGGTTATCCCGGGTTATCCCGAGGAAGCGGGCTGTGCAGTTTGGGTGCGAGCGCGCGCGCGCTTAAGGCGTTTGGGGTGGGGTGGGGTGGGGGGGCGGAGACCCACTTGCCAGCAAATTGCCTTTTCTGGGTGCGCACAGGCTGGGGCCGGGGGTGGGGGCGGGGAGTGATGAAGAACGATTCCCCCTGCCTGTCCTGGGCTGTGGGAGGCCGTGGCCAGCGATGGGATGGTGTGGACGGGTCCTGGTCCATTTCTCCCTGTGGATGGAGAAGAAGAAGGTTGGGGGGGCGGTGGGGGGGAGGGGGCGCGCGCACGCGCTCTGCCCAAGGTTGCAAGCCATGCCTTCTTCCTAGGAAAAAAAGAGAAATCAGGAAAAAAAAAATCTGCATGTTTAAAATTGGCCCCCCAAATAAGAGTTGCACCGAAGCCATTCATGGCAAATATATATACAGTGGGGCCTTGGCTTAGGGGTGTCCCGACTAACGAGTTTTTTGAGATACCAGCTGTCTCTCCGCCGATTTTTTGCATTGAGTTGACAGAGTGATTTGAGTTGACGAGCTCCTTAACGAGCTCGGTCTCGGAACGAATTAAGCTCGTAAGTCAAGGCTTGTATATCTATATTTTTTCAGATTCCAAGATCAGTATGCTGTTACCCAAGAAAACGTCGGTGACATATATATGTGTGTGTGTGTGCATGCATGCCACACACACACACACACACACACACACACACACGCTAGGGGCCTGGTGCACGAAATTCGTGCACAGCGGGTGACCGGGGTGTCCCTCAGCCCGGCCTGCACCCTCTCCAATCTGGGACCCTTTGGAGGGATGTCCCCCAGGGATCGGGGCCTAAACCGGCAGTCGGACATCCCTCTCGCAATCCGGCACCGCTGGCTCCTCACCGCTCACCTGCCTGCCTGCCTGCCCGATCGCCCCTAACCACTCTGCATGCTGTCCTGCTCGCCCCCGACGGCTGGAGCCTTCCGTCTTCGCTCCACACTTGGGTATGCAAATTAACCGCCATCTTTGTCGGGTTCATTTGCATACTCATCCTGATTGGCTGGTGGGCGTAGCGGAGTGACACCAATTTCCACGTTTCTCTTTTATTAGAGTAGATAAGACACACACACATACGTATGTATGTGGATATGCCCCCCAAAATGTCTCGTTTTCCCCATCTGCATACAGATATATGTGTGACGGTTGCATGCACGTACATCTTGAGACGTAAGACGCAACTCGAGGCCAATTGAAGAGAACGGAAAATAATTTCTTCCGTTTCACATCACTGAGTTCAAGCGAGAAATTTATTATTATTATCTTTTTTAAACTTTTTTTTTTTTTTGGAAAATCCGGTGGTTGTGAGCAAGGAAGTTCATGATGATGGGTTTTTCATCGTAAAATCAGGGCTGGGTGGTCAGCCCCTTTTCCAGACAGCGTTTTCTTGGGAGGGAAGCATTGTTCTTCTTTGTAATTTTCTTTTTCCCCTAAAGAAAGTCATGGTGCATATACATCGGGGCCCTGCCACCGGCCGCCCGCTAACGGTTACAAAATCTAAGGACAGAAACGCTATCTGATCAGCGAGCAGTTGCTGCCTAAGGTGGCTACACGAGGGTCCTCCCTGATAATTCAATTTACAAGGGAATAGATTTGAGCCTTTGTTTGATTGTTTGTTGGGTTTATTTGTTTGGAATGTGGATGAATGATCAGCATAGGTTTTGTCTGGTTTCAAATTTCTGAACGTGGCCTTTTAAAAACTTCATTTTCTTTGTAGTAAATCGTGGGTACTTTCTGGGATGTGCAGGATGATGTATTATTGTTTTTGTTATTATTATTATTTTGGTGTCAGAAGTGGGATCCGAAGATGTATTATTATTATGCTTTCTATTCTCTGCGAGGGTCTCCCTCTTTAAGAATGCTTCCTATAACCCGGCCGGCGTGGCTCAGGGGTTGAGCGTCCACCTAGGAACCAGGAGGTCACGGGTTCGATTCCCGGTCGGGGCACAGGCCCGGGTTGCGGGCTCCATCCCCAGCGTGGGGCCTGCAGGGGGCGGCCGGTCCATGATTCTCTCTCATCATCGATGTTTCTCTCTCTCTCCCTCCCTTTCTCTCTGACATCAATACAAATGTATTTAAAAATAGAAAGAAAAAAAAGAATGTTCCCATAGATCAGTGGTTCCCAACCATCCTCAGGCCGCGGCCCTTGAATACAGCTCCCCATGCTGTGGGGACCCCCGACCATAACATTATTCCCGTGGCTACGTCATCACTGTCATGTGGCTGCTGTTACGAATCGTCATGGAAACATCTGATCTGCAGGATGCATTTTCATGGTGACACATGGAACACCATGAAAGCACAGTGATCAATCACAAAAACAATATGTGATTATAGATGTGTTTTCCGACGGTCTGAGGCGACCCCTGGGAAAGGGTCATTCGACCTTTTGGGGGACTGGGGGAATATGGTCAAGATTTAGTTGAAATCCATTGCTCCATTTTATTTGTTTTATTTTATTTTATTATTTTATTTTATTTTTATTTTTTTAATTTAATTTATTTTATTTTGTTTTATTTTATTTTATTTTATTTTATGTATTTCATTTCATTTCATTTCATTTCATTATTTCATTTCATTTCATTTCATTTTTTCCTTCTGGACACTGTATCTTTCAGAAGGGAGACTTTATCTTCTGACTTGATGATGTGAAAGAATTCTAACACAGACGAGGCCTTCTCGGTAGCTGAAGTAACTGGTGTCTGACCCGGTCGCCGTGGCTCCGTGGTTGAGCGTCAACTTATGAACTAGCAGGTCCCGGGTTCGATTCCCGGTCAAGGGCACCTGCCGGGGTTGCGGGCTCCATCCCCAACCAGTACGGGGCCTGCAGGAGGCGGCCGATCCGTGATTCTCTCTCATCATTGATGTTTCTCTCTCTCCCTCTCCCTTCCTCGCTGAAATTAATAATAAAAAAATATATTTTAAATTTTATTTCATTGTTTAAAGTATTACAATTAGTAGTACATACTTTCCCAATAAAAATATATTAAAAAAAACGACATAGAAGAAGCTTGTTATGTAGCAAATACATGGCTCAGGGGTTGAGCGTCGACCTAGGAACCAGGAGGTCCCGGGTTCGATTCCCGGTCAAGGGCACAGGCCCGGGTTGCGGGCTCCATCCCCAACCAGTGGGGGGCGTGCAGGAGGCAGCCGGTCCGTGATTCTATCTCATCATCGATCTTTCCCTCTCTCTCCCTTCCTCTCTGCAATCAATAAAAATACATTTTTAAAAAACCACCGATATCGATGTCTTAAAGGTCAGCTACCGGTTTCGGATCCACTGTTACAGCCTTCCCCCCGGGATATTCCAGGCTTGTCATTTTTATTTTTATTTCTTTTTCTCCAAACAACCTCCCTGAGGCCTTTCAAAGCCACCACTGTTCTCTGCTGAGTGATTGGCAGGTCAGCAAGCCCCGCCTCCTTTTTTGGGGGGCCGGCTTTGGGGTCGGGGTCGAGTCCCACAAATGAACAGGAAAAAATAAACCAACAACAAAAAGTGGTCCCCCCCCGAACTTGGCCTTTAAGGGGCTTTTTCTTGTTGTTGTTGATTTGTTTTTCTTGTTTTTTTATTTTTGTTTATGTTTATTGTGTGTTTTTAAAAAATATACCTTTATTGATTTCAGAGAGGAAGGGAGAGGGAGAGAGAGAGAGATTAACATTCATGATGAGAGAGAATCATAGACCGGCCGCCTCCTGCACGCCCCCCACTGGGGATCGAGCCCGCAACCTGGGCCTGTGCCCTTGACTGGGAATCAAACCCGGGACCCTTCAGTCCGCAGGCTGACGCTCTAACCACTGAGCCACACCAGCTAGGACTCTGTTTATTGTTGAAATCGTTACATAGGTCCTCCTTTCCCCCCATTAACCTCTCCCTGCCCCTCCCGTACCCCATCCCAGGCCCTCACCCCCCCCCCATTGTCTAACTATGTCCATGGGTGATGCATCTATGGCTACACATTCATTGGTTGGTCTCTTCCCACCCTCCCTCCCCTGCCTTCCCGCGGAGGTTCAACAGTCTGTTCATGCTTCTATGACTCTGGGTCTATTTTGTTCATCAGTTTATTTGGTTCATTAGAGTCCACGTAGGAGTGACATTATGGGATATTTATTTTTCTCCGACCGGCTTATTTCTCTCAGCATCCTGCTCCCCAGGTCCCTCCGTGCTGTTGCAAATAGTAAGAGTTCTTCCTTTTTCAGGGCTGCATACTATTCCACGGTGTAGATGGACCACAGTTTTTTTAATCGACTCGTCTGCGGATGGGCACTTGGGCTGTTTCCAGATCATAGCGCTTGTAAATGGTGCTGCTATGGACATTGGGGTGCATGCATTCTTTCTAATGGCTGTTTCGGGGTTTCTTAGGATAGATTCCTAAAAGTGGGATCACTGGGTCAAATAGGAGTTCCATTTTTTAAAAAATATTTCTTACTGATTTCAGAGAGGAAGGGAGAGGGAGAGAGAGAGAAACATCCATGATGAGAGAGAATCATTGATCAGCTGCCTCCTGCACGCCCCCTACTGGGGATCCAGCCCGCAACCTGGGCATGTGCCCTTGACCGGAATCGAACCTGGGACCCTTCAGTACACAGGCTAATGCTCTATCAGCATCATGCTCCCCAGGTCCCTCCGTGCTGTTGCGAATGGTAAGAGTTCTTCCTTTTTCAGGGCTGCATACTATTCCACGGTGTGGATGAACGACAGTTTTTTTAATCGACTCGTCTGCTGATGGGCACTTGGGGTGTTTCCAGATCTTAGCGCTTGTCAGTGGCGCTGCTATGGACATCAGGGTGCATATATCCTTTCTGATGGGTGTTCTGTGTTTTTTAGGATAGATTCCTAGAAGTGGGATCATTGGGTCAAATGGGAGTTCCATTTTTTAAAAAATATTTCTTATTAATTTCAGAGAGGAAGGGAGAGGGAGACAGAGATAGAACCATCAATGATGAGAGAGAATCATGGACTGGCTTCCTCCTGCAGGCCCCCCACTGGGGATCCAGTCCGCAACTTGGGCATGTGCCGTGGACCAGGAATCAAACCCGGGACCCTTCAGTCCACAGGCCGACGCTCTATCCGCTGAGCCACACCAGCCAGGGCCAGAGTTCCATTTTTAATTTTTCCTCTTTGGCTCTATTTGTGTTCCTCAGTATATGTTGTTCATTAGATTCTACAAATGAGTGAGATCATGGGATATTTATGTTTCTCCGACCGGCTTATTTCTCTCAGCATCCTGCTCCCCAGGTCCCTCCGTGCTGTTGCAAATGGTAAGAGTTCTTCCTTTTTCAGGGCTGCATACTATTCCACGTTGTAGGTGGACCACAGTTTTTTTAATCGACTCGTCTGCTAATGGGCACTTGGGCTGTTTCCAGATCTTAGTGATTGTAAATGGCGCTGCTATGTACATTGGGGTGCATGCATTCTTTCTAATGGCTGTTTTGGGGTTTCTTAGGATAGATTCCTAGACGTGGGATCACTGGGTCAAATGGCAGTTCCATTTTTTTTTAATATTTCTTATTGATTTCAGAGAGGAAGGGAGAGAGAGAGAGAGAGAAACATCCATGATGAGAGAATCATTGATCAGCTGCCTCCTGAACGCCCCCTACTGGGGATCCAGCCCACTACCCGGGCACGTGGCCTGGACCAGGAATCGAACCCAGGACCCTTCAGTCCACAGGCCGACGCTCTATCAGCATCCTGCTCCCCAGGTCCCTCCGTGCTGTTGCAAATAGTAAGAGTTCTTCCTTTTTCAGGGCTGAATACTATTCCACGGTGTCGATGAACCACAGTTTTTTTAATCGACTCGTCTGTGGATGGGCACTTGGGCTGTTCCAGATCTTAGCGCTTGTCAATGGCGCTGCTATGGACATCGGGGTGCATATATCCTTTCTGATGGGTGTTTTGGGTTTCTTAGGATAGATTCCTAGAAATGGCATCGCTGGGTCACATGGCAGTTCCCTGTTTAATTTTTTGAGGAACCTCCACACTGTCTCCCGCAGTGGCTGCCCCAGCCTGCACTCCCCACCCGGGTCTTTTAAGGGCCTTGAATGGACATATCGGAGGGGAATTTCTCTCGGTGGATGGTTTTACTCAACCAAACATCGATCAACAGCCCGTAAACTCGGCCCATGCATGGAAGGTAGGCCCCGGGGAATCGCTGGCCGAACTAAGGCTCCGGGAGGGCTCCAGGGCATGTCCGACCCGTCTCGCTCAATCCCAATCGGCCGGACCCCAGCAGCAAGCTCACCTACCATTCGGAGTGTCTGCCCCCTGGTGGTCAGTGCACGTCATAGCAGGCAGTTGAGCGGCCTTTGCATATCATTAGCATATTACGCTTTGATTGGTTGAGCAGCCGACCAGACAACCAGACACTTAGCATATTAGGCTTTTATTATATAGGATTATGTTATGTAGCTCGGCCGGCACGGCTCCGTGTTTGAGCATCGACCTATGAACCTGGAGGCCAGGGTTCGATTCCCGGTCAAGGGCACAGGCCCGGGTTGCGGGCTCCATCCCCAGTCGGGGGCGTGCGGGAGGCGGCCGGTCCATGATTCTCTCTCATCGTGGATGTTTCTCTCTCTCTCTCCCTCTCCCTGCCTCTCTGTAATCAATAAAATAAAATGAAATGACGTTATGCCGATAGCGACCTGTCGCAGCCTCCGGGGGCCGGTGTGGGGTGACAGAATCGGACCTTCTGGGTTCTGGGTGTTGATGTTGGGGATCAGGTGGGTCCGTGCGGGTTAATAATGCCTGACGGGTGCCTGGGCCCTGAATTAGGATGTCAATCATCCCAGATGTCAGTTTTTATGGGATGTCATTGTGGCGAGAGCCCTCAACACAGTGGTTCTCAACCTTCCTATGGCCGCAGCCCTTGAATACAGCTCCTCGTGCTGTGGGGACCCCCGACCATAACATTATTCTCGTTGCTACTTCATCACTATATCTATATCTCTATCTCTATCTCTATCTCTATCTCTATCTATATCTATATCTATATCTATATCTCTATATCATTTCTATCTCTATCTCTATCTCTATCTCTATCTATATATCATCTATATCTATATCTATATCTATATCACCTATATCTATCACCTATATCTATATCTATATCATCTATATATCTGTATTATCTATATCTATATCTATATCTATATCTATATCTATATCTATATATATCATCTCTATCTCTATCTCTATCTATATATCATCTATATCTATATCTATATCTATATCACCTATATCTATATCTATCACCTATATCTATATCTATATCATCTATATCTATATCTGTATCATCTATATCTATATCTATATCTATATCTATATCTATATCTATATCTATATATCTATCTATATCAGTGGTTCTCAACCTTCCTAAGGCCGCGACCCTTGAATACAGCTCCTGGTGCTGTGGGGACCCCCAACCATAACATTATTCTTGTTGCTACTTCATCACTATATCTATATCTCTATATCATCTCTATCTCTATCTCTATCTATATATCATCTATATCTATATCTATATCTATATCACCTATATCTATATCTATCACCTATATCTATATCTATATCATCTATATCTATATCTGTATCATCTATATCTATATCTATATCTATATCTATATCTATATCATCTCTATCTCTATCTCTATATATCATCTATATCTATCATCTATCATCTATATCTATATATCTATCATCTATATATCTATATCTATCTCTATATCTATATCTATATCTATATCTATATCTATATCTATATCTATATCATCTATATCTATATCGTGTCCCAAAATTCACGCAAGATTTGAATTCTGCGTGAGCATTAACAACAACAACAAAACATAAAAGACCGATTTGACTCGGTTTATCGAATCAGATTCTAATATCTGTTGCCCTTGGATGTCAATCCCTTCGATTCGATCAGCATCACCAAGGACCAATGATGGCCCAGGAGCAGGGACAAGGAAGACCCATGGAGACCGCGGCTTTGCGTCTGTGCCAGCAACGCCGGGGAGGCCATGGACCCGATGTGCTATTCCATACTTAACCCTAGACTGTGTCCTTTATGAATCAATAAAAAATTTACAATTTTTAATGAAAACCTGTGTTTTCTATCAAAATTACTTCTTGCGTGAATTTTGGGACACCCTACATACATATATTATACACACACACACACACACACACACACACTGAGTGGCCAGATATGATGACCACCCCATCCGTCCAATGAAGTGAAGTTGTTATGCAAATAATCTATGCTAATAATAGAAGAATATGCAAATTGTCTGGGACGCCGGCACAGTAACCATAATGACCAGCAGGCTGTGTGGGGCGACCAGGCCAGCGGGGGGGTGGGGGGTGACCAGGCCAGCAGGCAGAGGGGGTTAGGGGTGATCAGGCTGGCAGGGGAGGGCAGTTAGGGGCGATCAGGCCGGCAGGCGAGGGCAATTAGGGGCGATCAGGCCGGCAGGGGAGAGCAGTTAGGGACGATCAGGCTGGCAGGGGAGGGCAGTTAGGAGAGATCAGGCCAGCAGGGGGGAGCAGTTAAGGGGATCAGGCCAGCAGGGGAGGGCAGTTAGGGGCGACCAGGCCGGCAGGGGAGGGCAGTTAGGGGCGATCAGGCCGGCAGGGGAGAGCAGTTAGGGACGATCAGGCTGGCAGGGGAGGGCAGTTAGGGGAGATCAGGCCAGCAGGGGAGGGCAGTTAGGGGCATCAGGCTGGCAGGCAGAAAGGGTTAGGGGCGATCAGGCTGGCAGGGGAGGGCAGTTAGGGGCGATCAGGCTGGCAGGGGAGGGCAGTTAGGGGCGATCAGGCAGGCAGGCAGGCAGGTGAGCAGTTAAGAACCTGTGGTCCCGGCTTGTGAGAGGGATGTCCGACCGCTGGCTTAGGCTGGGATCGGGCCTAAACCAGCAGTCGGACATGCCCCAAGGGCTCCCGGATTGGAGAGGGTGCAGGCTGGGCTCAGGGGACCCCACACCTCTGTGCACGAATTTTGTGCACCGGGCCCCTAGTAATAATTATAATAAAACCTTGAGAGTATTTGCTTAGGAAGTTTCCAATATTCTGTGTTTTCCGAAGTGTCAAGGAAGGACGGATGGGGTGATCATCATCATCTGGCCACTCCGTGTGTATTTTTTATTGATTTCAGAGAGGAAGGGAGAGGGAGGGAGAGATAGAAACGTCCATCATGAGAGAGAATCACGCATCGGCTGCCTCCCGCACGCCCCCTGCTGGGGATCAAGCCCACCACCCGGAACCTGTGCCCTGATTGGGAATCGAACCCGTGACCGGCCTGGTTCAGAGGCCGGGGAGCCCTAGGGAGCTGGCCGGATTTTATTTAAACAGATATGATTATGGGTCTATTTTGTGTTGGCACATTTGTATTGACGGCTGTCCGCGAGGCATTGCTGTAATTGCCTTCCTGTCGGCTCCTGCGTTGGGGGAGGAGGGCTGTTTAGCCTCGACGCCCACTCTGCGTCCACAGTCCTTGGACTGTTTGTGTGGGATGAAGGGAATTCATCTGGCCCTGTCCTGGATCACGGAGACATCGTTCTGCGTTGTAATGTCGCCTATAAGTGTACGTGTCACCTGTATTATATGTTAATGTAAACATACAAAATGGGTGCAGATATGTGACACATAGCGGATAGGCTTATGTCGATACGGAGGTAGATGTATGGATGGATACATACATAGAGTTAGATAATGGAATGGATAGATAATAGGTAGATGGATAGATAGATAGATAGATAGATAGATAGATAGATAGATGATGACAGGTATATAGACAGATACAATGTTGAAATGGATGAGTGAGTGGATGGATGTATAGATTGGATGGATTGATAAATAGCTAGACAGCCAGATAAACTGATAAATAGACGACAGATAGATAGACTGTTACATAGTTAGATAGTATAGATAGATAGATAGATAGATAGATAGATAGATAGATGATAGATAGATAGATAGATGATAGATGATAGATAGATAGATGATAGATAGATAGATAGATAGATAGATAGATAGATGATAGGTAGATAGATGATATAGACTGATACATAGATAGGTAGTATAGCTAGCTAGCTAGCTAGATAGTAGATACACAGATAGATACAATGGATAAATGAATGGCTGGCTGGCTGGATGGACAGATAGGATGAATTGATAGGTAGATAGACTGATAGATGATAGATAAATGAGATAGGTAGGTAGGTAGATAGATAGGTAGATATAATGGATAAATGGATGAATGAATGGATGGATGGATGGATGGACAGATAGATGGACAAACAAGGTGAATTGATACGTAATAGATAGAATGATAGATGATAGATAAATGAGATAGATAGGTAGTTAGTTAGATGATAGTTAGAAAGGCGAGATAGGCTAGCTCAGAGGGCGGAGTCTATGTGAGGAGGTGGGGGCAGGGTCTAGCTGAGGAGGTGGGGGCGGAGTCTAGCCCAGGAGGTGGGGGCGGAGTCTAGCCCAGGAGGTGGGGGCGGAGTCTAGCCCAGGAGGTGGGGGCGGAGTCTAGCCCAGGAGGTGGGGGCAGAGTCTAGCTGACTTGGAGGGCTTGGCGTCTAGCTGAGGAGGTGGGGGCGGTGTCTAGCCCAGGAGGTGGGCGGAGTCTAGCTGAGGAGGTGGGCGGAGTGTAGCCCAGGAGGGGGTGGCGTCTAGCTGAGGAGGTGGGTGGAGTCTAGCCCAGGAGGTGGGGGCGGAGTCTAGCCCAGGAGGTGGGGGCGGAGTCTAGCCCAGGAGGTGGGCGGAGTCTAGCCCAGGAGGTGGGGGCGGAGTCTAGCCCAGGGGGTGGGCGGAGTCTGGCCCAGGAGGTGGGCGGAGTCTGGCCCAGGAGGTAGGCGGAGTCTAGCCCAGGAGGTGGGGGCGGAGTCTAGCCCAGGAGGTGGGGGCGGAGTCTAGCCCAGGAGGTGGGGGCAGAGTCTAGCTGAGGAGGTGGGGGCGGAGTCTGGCCCAGGAGGTGGGCGGAGTCTAGCTGAGGAGGTGGGCGGAGTCTGGCCCAGGAGGTGGGGGCGGAGTCTAGCCCAGGGGGTGGGCGGAGTCTGGCCCAGGAGGTGGGCGGAGTCTGGCCCAGGAGGTGGGGGCGGAGTCTAGCCCAGGAGGTAGGCGGAGTCTAGCCCAGGAGGTGGGGGCGGAGTCTAGCCCAGGAGGTGGGGGCAGAGTCTAGCTGACTTGGAGGGCTTGGCATCTAGCTGAGGAGGTGGGGGCGGTGTCTAGCCCAGGAGGTGGGCGGAGTCTAGCTGAGGAGGTGGGCGGAGTCTAGCTGAGGAGGTGGGCGGAGTGTAGCCCAGGAGGGGGTGGCGTCTAGCTGAGGAGGTGGGTGGAGTCTAGCCCAGGAGGTGGGTGGAGTCTAGCCCAGGAGGTGGGGGCGGAGTCTAGCCCAGGAGGTGGGGGCGGAGTCTAGCCCAGGGGGTGGGCGGAGTCTGGCCCAGGAGGTGGGCGGAGTCTGGCCCAGGAGGTGGGCGGTGTCTAGCCCAGGAGGTGGGTGGAGTCTAGCCCAGGAGGTGGGGGCGGAGCCTAGCCCAGGAAGTGGGGGCGGAGTCTAGCCCAGGGGGTGGGCGGAGTCTGGCCCAGGAGGTGGGCGGAGTCTGGCCCAGGAGGTGGGGGCGGAGTCTAGCCCAGGGGGTGGGCGGAGTCTGGCCCAGGAGGTGGGCGGTGTCTAGCCCAGGAGGTGGGTGGAGTCTAGCCCAGGAGGTGGGGGCGGAGTCTAGCCCAGGAAGTGGGCGGAGTCTAGCTGAGGAGGTGGGCGGAGTCTAGCCCAGGAGGTGGGCGGTGTCTAGCTGACGTGGTGTGGGCGGAGTCTAGCTTAAGGGGCGGAGTCTAGCCCAGGAGGTGGGTGGAGTCTAGCCGAGGAGGTGGGAGAGAAGTCTAGCCCAGGAGGTGGGCGGAGTCTGGCCCAGGAGGTGGGGGCGGAGTCTAGCCCAGGAAGTGGGCGGAGTCTAGCTGAGGAGGTGGGCGGAGTCTAGCCCAGGAGGTGGGCGGTGTCTAGCTGATGTGGTGGGGGCGGAGTCTGGCCCAGGAGGTGGGCGGAGTCTAGCTGAGGAGGTGGGCGGAGTCTGGCCCAGGAGGTGGGTGGTGTCTAGCTGACGTGGTGTGGGCGGAGTCTAGCTGAAGGGGCGGAGTCTAGCTGAAGGGGCGGAGTCCCCATGAGGAGGTGGGGGGGTGCAGGAGGCAGCAGACGGATGATCCTCATCATTGACGTTTCCTCACCCTTCCTCTCTGAGATCAATATAGAAAATAGACATTTTCTTTTAAAACAGAAGGAAACTGGGCGGCCTCCATGCATCCCCTTCCTGGAACTCGCTTCTGGCTTTAGCACAGAGTCATGGTCCCCGGCTCCCCGCGCACCCATCCTCCTGTTGGGCACGTGCTGTACGCCCGCCATCGGCCTCCAGGTGACCTAGAGCTGGCCGCGTAGAGATGAGGAGGGCGGACCCCTGTCCTGAAAACCCCCTACTGTGTGCCTGTCCCTACGGAGGTTGTGGGGCGTCGCCGTTCTGTGTGTATCACCCCTGCCCACATCCTGGCACGTGTTAGGGATTTTTTCCCCCCATTTTCACCCTTTTCTTCTCTCCCTCTCCCCCTCCCCCCATTGCTCACCCTCCCTCCCTTACCCCTACCTTCCTCTCTCTCTCTCCCTCTCCCCGTAGCTCTCTTCAGTTTTGCTGCATAGCGATGACTCAGAGGTTCTTAAAATATTAAAGGGAAGATGAAGGCACTTAGACGGACGGATGGATCGCAAAGTCAGGGAGGAATAGAAAAAAAAAAAAGACCAAAAAAAAAAAGAGAGAGACTTGTTTAAAACGGCAAAGAAGCATTTCCATGGGAATCTAATGGCATTCTTCCCGCGTCGTGTTTGCAGAGCGGATTAGACCTAAGACGCTGTCCGGTGCTCGGCTTGTAAAACGGTGGCTTGCGTTTTGAGGAAATCTCACGAGTAAATACGTACATAAAACGTAGCTTTGATTCAGCAAAGAGCTGACTGCCACGTATCTGTGTGTGTGTGTGTGTGTGTGTGTGTGTGTGTGTACATACGCTAGAGGTCCGGTGCATGAATTCGTGCAGGGGGGAGGGGGCGGGGTGTCCCTCAGCCTGATTAACACCCTCTTGCAATCTGGGACCGCTGGTTCCCAACTGCTCACCTGCCTGCCTGCCTGATCGCCCCTAACCACTGTGGCCACTGGCCTGATAGCCTCAACTGCCTCCCCTGCCGGCGTGATCGCCCCCAACTGCCCTCCCCTGCCGGCCTGATCACCCCCAACTGCCTCCCCTGCCGGCCTGATCGCCCCCATCTGCCTCTCCTGCCAGCCTGATCGCCCCCAACTGCTTCCCCTGCCGGCCTGATCGCCCCTAACTGCCTCCCCTGCCGGCCTGATCACCCCCAACTGCCTCCCCTGCCGGCCTGATCACCCCCAACTGCCTCCCCTGCCGGCCTGATCACCCCCAACTGCCTCCCCTGCCGGCCTGATCACCCCCAACTGCCTCCCCTGCCGGCGTGATCGCCCCCAACTGCCCTCCCCTGCCGGCCTGATCGCCCCCAACTGCCTCCCCTGCCGGCCTGATCGCCCCCATCTGCCTCTCCTGCCAGCCTGATCGCCCCCATCTGCCTCTCCTGCCAGCCTGATCGCCCCCAACTGCCTCCCCTGCCAGCCTGATCGCCCTCACCCCCAACTGCCCTCCCCTGCTGGCCTGATCGCCCCCAACTGCCCTCCCCTGCCGGCCTGATCACCCCCAACTGCCCTCCCCTGCCGGCCTGATCGCCCCCAACTGCCCTCCCCTGCCGGCCTGATTGCCCCCTAACCACCTCTGCCTCAGCCCTGCCACCATGATTTTGTCCAGAAGGACGTCCGGAAGGTCTCCTGGTCTAATTAGCATATTACCATTTTATTAGTGTGTGTATGTGTGTGTGTGTGTGTGTGTGTGTGTGTGTTTGTGTATATATTATATATATTTGTTTTTTATCCGAGGTAGTAGAGCCTCATTAGTTAACACCCATCCCTATGGTCTTTACTTTAAACCAATAAGCGACAGTTAGATATTTCAGCTTTTTGAACGTTATCGACACCTCGATGCCACTTATTTGAATCTCAAAGATGGAAAAATCATTTAAGGTGTTTAAACTTCACGAAATGATCTTTTTTTTTGGTCTTTTTTGGTAATCCTCACCTGCGGATATTTTTCCATCGATTTTTTTTTTTTTTTTTAGAGGGAGAGTGTAAGGGATGGAGAGAGAGAGAAACTTCCTGTGATGTCAGACACACACCTGGATTGGTTGCCTCCCACACTCACCCCAACCAGGGCTGGAGGTTGAGCCTTTCAACCCAGGGCTTTGCCCTGGACTGGATTCGAACCCTAGACCGGAATTGAACCCTGGACTGGAATCGAACCCTGTGCCTTTCAGTCCGGGTGAGGGAAGACGCTCTCTCCAGCAAGCCAAACCGGCCAGGGCATAGGAAATCTATACTAATGAAAGGGTAATATGCTAATTAGACCGGAAGACCTTCCGGACGTCCTTCCGGACAAAGCCATGGTGGCGGGGCCGAGGCAGAGGTGGTTAGGGGTGATCAGGCTGGTGGGGAGGGCAGTTGGGGGAGATCTGGCTGGTGGGGAGGGCAGTTGGGGGTGAGCAGGTCGGCAGGGGGACATTTGGGGGTGAGAAGGCTGGCAGGCAGAGTGGTTAGGGGCGGTCAGGCAGGCAGGCAGGTGAGTGGTTAGGAGCCAGCGTTCCTGGATTGCGAGAGGGACGACCGACCCCTACGGGATCGGGCCTAAGCCGGCAGTCGGACATCCCTCGAGGGGTCCCAGATTGGAGCGGGTGCTGGCCGGGCTGAGGGACATCCCACTGTGCACGAATTTCGTGCACCGGGCCTCTAGTAATCTCAATAATTAGATCATGTCACTCATATTGGGGAGCCAGGATGGCTTAAATATGAGGTATCAATTGCATTGCCTTAGAGGAAAAAAAATAAACATAAAAAAGAAAGAAAAACTGGATAGTAATGGATGCGAAGAACTCCCAAGCCAGGAATTCCTTCTCTCTTTTTTAAAAAATATGTTTTTATTGATTATGGAAAGGGAGAGAGAGGAAGGGAGAGGGATAGAAACATCCAAGAAGAGAGAGAATCACGGACCGGCTGCCTCCCACACGCCCCCTACTGGGGATCGAGCCCGCAACCCGGGCCTGTGCCCTTGACCCGGATTCGAACCCTGACCTCCTGGTTCACAGGGTGCTAGACACAAACCACTGAGCCACACCAGCCGGACAAGGATTTTTTTTTTTTCTGGCAGCGGCTCCGAAGGTCAGATAATTTTTGGAGAATCCCCCAGGTCACAGCCCCCCCTCTCTCGGAATGTGGCCGGAAGAGCAGACAGAGCAAGGTCCCGGGAATCTGCTCACGGACGGATTCGGGGGACGTCGCCCAGAAATTGAGCCGCGTCGTCAGGGGCGTGATCCTCATTACGCGGCGGCAACGGCAGGGCCGGTGGAGGGTCCTCGTGCTGCGTTGTGTTGGCACAGAACAGAGACGCGCTCGCAGGGGCTGGGCACTTGAACGGGCGTCAATAGCCCCAGGTACTTGAGAGGCGCAGACGGCGTGCGTTTTCCTCTGTGTTTTATTTTATAATTGAATTTTTTTTAAAAAAATATTTGTATTGATTTCAGAGAGGAAGGGACAGGGAGAGAGAGAAGCATCCATGACGAGAGAGAATCACGGACCGGCCGCCTCCTGCACGCCCCCCCCCCACTGGGGATGTGCCCGCAACCCAGGTACATGCCCTCGACCGGGACTCGAACCCGGGACCCTTGAGTCCGCAGGCCGATGCTCTACCCACTGAGCCACACCGGTCAGGACGTATACAAGGTACTTTTAATTGACAGCTGAGAAATACTTCTTCAATCCTCAGTGGTTTTTTTTTTTGCTTTGTTTTGTTTTGTTTTTGCATCCTTTCTGCCCCTAATCCTAATCTCCATTCTTTTGGGGAAGAAAAAAAAAATCAAACAGAAAAACCTCACCCAATTATGGGCAAAACTCATACCTGTTCCTGGATTCCTGTGCCAACATTGACAGGTTTTTATTATTATTATTATTATTATTATTGTGCTTTATTATTATTATTATTGTGCATTATTATTATTATTATTATTATTATGTTTATATTGATTTCAGAGAGGAAGGGAGAGGGAGAAAGAGAGAAACATCCATGATGAGAGCAAATCATGGACCGGCCGCCTCCTGCACGCCCCCTACTGGACATCGAGCCCACAACCCAGGCCTGTGCCCTTGACCGGGAATCGAACCCATGACCTCCTTGGTCCGAGGTCGATGCTCAACCCCTGAGCCACGCTGGCCGGACATCCTCGCATTTTTTGATCAACTAGAGGCCCAGTGCACGAATTCGTGCACCGTTGTGGTCTCGCCAGCCCGGCCCAATCAGGGCCGATCGGGAGCCAGGCCGGCCAGGATGAGGGTCCGCGGGAGGTCGACCAGCCGGCCCCACCCTCGATCGGGGCGAATGGGCGGCCACGGTGTGCGTCCTAGCAACTGGTGACTCTGTTCGTTCTGGTCCTTACGGCCGCTTGGCTTTTATATATATATATACACTAGAGTCCCGGTGCACAAATTCGTGCACCAGTGGGGTCCCTCAGCCTGGCCTCTCTTGCTCAGTCTCAATCGGCCGGACCCCAGCAGCAAGCTAGCCTATCGGTCAGAGCATCTGCCCCCTGGTGGTCAGTGCACGTCATAGCAAGCAGTTGAGCGGCCTTCGCCTATCGTTAGCATGTTACGCTTTGATTGGTGGAACGGCTGACTGAATGACTGGCCACTTAGCATAGGAGGCTTTTATTCTATAGATATGGACAGGCCCCGCGTTGAAGGAGAGTATTACTGACCCCTCACGCCCATCGGATGAACGTAGGGTTTTTGGAATGCCGGTCGGCGTAGCCACACGCATCTCGCCTCCCGATGGACATTCGAGAAGGTGATCTCATTCTCTGCCCGTCGTGAGGCCGGTGTCAGCATGAAATTTTAATACGCACTCAGGGCAGGGAGGGGGGGGGGTCATCGCTTCAGTCTATCGCCAGAAGCCTTCTGCGTTCGAGTTGTGCGCACGGGGCCTCTCTGATGAATAAATCATTTAACGCCGACGGCGGCTTTCTCCAAAGAGCTTTTAGAAGACGCTTTTTTTTTTTTTCTTGCGGAGAAAAACGCGTATTCAAGGGAACGCAGAAGGTTTGAAGAGTATGAATCGTCACTTCGCACGACAGTGATGAAGCACGACACGATTTTTATACCTGACGGTAGCAGTTTTATGAATATTTGATTTTATTATTGTTTCCTGATATATTTTTACTGATTTCAGAGGAGAAGGGAGAGAGAGAGAGAGAGAGAAGAAACATCCGTGATGAGAGAGCATCATGGATCGGCCGCCTCCTGCATGCCCCCTACTGGGGATAAAGCCCGCAACCCGGGCATGTGCCCTTGACCGGGAATCGAACCCGGGACCCTTCAATCCACAGGCCGATGCTCTATCCACTGAGCCAAACAAGGCAGGGCCATTTTCTGAATATTTGAAATTTAGATGCTAGTTGCCTATTTATATCTACAGTAGAGGCTCAATGCATGAAATTCGTGCGAAGGGCTTGGCCCTTGCAGCCCTGGCTTCGTCCCGAAGGTCGTCCGGCCGGCCGGTCTAATTAGCATATTGCTCTTTCATTATTATAGATGTTTATCTCTGTCTGTATCGTTTCTAATGTATGCATATATCTGTACGTATCCCATAGACACTAACACAGTGTCTATAACTCATAATATAAAAATCCTGTCATTTCCAGGACGATACCTATATTATAATGTATATTGTGCAAAGCCACAGTGACTTTTCACTGTGTTTATGTTGGAACTAGAGGCCTGGTGCACGGAATTTGCTCACGGTAGGGTCCCTAGGCCTGGCCGGCGATCAGGGCCGATTGGGGCCTTCTGGCTGCCGGCTGCGGCCTTCCTTCATTCTGCACCGCCCCCTGGTGGTCAGCACGTCATAGGGAGCAATCGAACTCCTGGTCTCCCGGTCGAACTCCCTCAGGGACACTTTGCATATATATATATAGACTAGAGGCCTGGTGCACGGAATTTGTACATGAGGGCGGGGGGTCCGTCATCCAGGCCTGCACCCTCTCGCAATCTGGGACCGCTGGCTCCTAACTGCTCACCTGCCTGCCTGCCGGCCTGATCGCCCCTAACCATCCTCCTCTGCCAGCCTGCTTGCCCCTAACTGCTCTCCCCTACCGGCCTCATCGCCCCTAACTGCCCTCCCCTGCCACCCTGATCGCCCCTAACTGCCCTCCTCTGCCACCTTGATCGCCCCTAACTGCTCTCCCCTGCCTTCCTGATCGCCCCTAACTGCCCTCCCCTGCTGGCCTGATCGCCCCTAACTGCCCTCCCCTGCCACCCTGATCGCCCCTAACTGCCCTCCCCTGCCGGCCTGATCGCCCCTAACTGCCCTCCACTGCCACCTTGATCGCCCCTAACTGCTCTCCCCTGCCTTCCTGATCGCCCCTAACTGCCCTCCCCTGCCGGCCTGATCGCCCCTAACTGCTCTCCCCTGCCGGCCTGATCGCCCCTAACTGCCCTCCCCTGCCGCCCTGATTGCCCCTAACTGCCCTCCTCTGCCGGCCTGATCGCCCCTAACTGCTCTCCCCTGCTGGCCTGATCGCCCCTAACTGCCCTCCCCTGCCGGCCTGATCGCCCCTAACTGCTCTCCCCTGCCGGCCTGATAGCCCCTAACTGCTCTCCCCTACCGGCCTCATCGCCCCTAACTGCCCTCCCCTGCCACCCTGATCGCCCCTAACTGCCCTCCTCTGCCGGCCTGATCGCCCCTAACTGCCCTCCCCTGCCGGCCTGATCGCCCCTAACTGCCCTTCCCTGCTGCCCTGATCGCCCCCAACTGCTCTCCCCTGCCGGCCTGATCGCCCCTAACTGCCCTCCCCTGCCTTCCTGATCACCCCTAACTGCCCTCCCCTGCCGGCCTGATCGCCCCTAACTGCCCTCCCCTGCCAGCCTGATCGCCCCTAACTGCCCTCCCCTCTCAGCCTGATCGCCCCTAACCACGTCTGCCTCAGCCCCCCCCGCCGTGGCTTTGTCCGGAAGGAGTACTGGAAAATGTCTGTTCTAATTAGCCTATTACCCTTTTATTAGTATAGATTATGCCCATATTTATAGCAATCCTTTCCTATCTTTACGTCTATCTTAGATGTCTGATTCTGTATCTATCGTGGTACCGTTTTGAAGATTATATTTCCCAGAATATTATAGCAGGAATCACGTGGGTTTATCAAAAAGTCCTTAGAAGCATCATTTTTCATGACTCATTCTCTCAGAAAGAAGGTCGCGGCTTCACTTATTAACCGTTCCTTATTTTTTTTTTTTTTTTGACATTTAGGGTTTTTCTACAGTGTTGATCCTGTAAATTATTTCTAAATCCTTCCACGTAAAACCCATATTCTTCATCATAGGGGCACTGTTTGTGTGTTTTGTGGGGTTTTTTGGTCTATTTTTTTACGTTGCTTTGATTTGTCAATCTATTTTGTATCCTTTAAAAAAAAACAAAACAGCGCTTTTGTACGTACTTGAAGTCTTACGGAATATTTTACGACTGAAAATGTCACGCTCGACCGGCGTGGCTCAGGGGTTGAACGTCGACCTCCCCCCTCCCCCCTTTCCTCTGAGATGCATCAGTCTGTTCCTTGTTTCCGTGCCTGTGCATTGAGCGTGCCTGTGCATATGAAGCAGGAGGTCAGGGTTCGATTCCCGGTCAGGGCACATGTCCTGGTCGTGGGCTCCATCCCCAGTAGGGGGCGTGCAGGAGGCAGCCGATCCGTGGTTCTCTGTCATCATTGACGTTTCTCTTTCCCTCTTCCTTTCTCTCTGAAAACATATACATACGAGAGGCCCGGTGCATGGATTCAAGCCCATGCATTCATGCCCTCGGCCTGACCTGCACCTCTCCCAATCCGGGACCCCTCGGGGGATGTCGGAGAGCCGGTTTCAGCCCGATCCCTGCAGGCCCGGCTGAGCGACAAATCTGTGTACAAATTCGTGCACCGGGCCTCTAGGATGCATAGAAGATCTTTGGTTAATCTCTTCCCGCCCGCCCCCCTCCCCCCTTCCCTCTGAGATTCATCAGTCTGTTCCTTGTTTCCATGCCTGTGCGTTGAGCGTCTGCCCCCTGGTGGTCAGTGCACGTCATAGCTACCGGTCGAACGGTAGCTTAGGCTTTTATATCTATGCTAGTGGCCCGGTGCACCAATTCGTGCACAGATTGGGTCCACCGACCTGCCCTGATGGGTTCCCATTGGGCCGGGATGGCAGGGGGAGTTGCCACAAGGGGTTAGCCCCTGATCGGGGTGCGGGGGTGATCTGGGGCTTGGCCGTCCGGGGGCCGAGGCCATGGGCTGTTGGCTGGCTGGCTCTGCCCCCGATGGAGGTGTTGGGGGCCGATTGGGGGCAGGACCAGCCCGGGGGGGGGGGCGATTGGGGCCCGGATCAGGCCGGTTGGCTGTTCTGGGTCATCTGGTCGTTCCGCCGTTCCGGTCACTGGGCTTTTATATATAGAGATAGAAGATGTGTAAAAAGAGAAAATTCCAAATGCAGGGTCCGTGGTTCGATCCCATTTTTCCCCGGAAAAATGTGGAAATGGAGTCAGGCGTTTCCCGGATCCGTCGGTCGGGTTCAGCAATGACGAGGGCAGGAGCCATCGCTCCTAGTCAGCCGCACCCACCCCCACCCCCCTCCCCCCGTTGTCATGAATTCATCATGTGGTTCATCTCAAGCAGCGGTTCTCAACCTTCTGGCCCCTTAGATACAGTTCCCCAGGTCGTGACCCAACCATGAAGTTATTCTCGTGGCTACATCGTCGCTGTCCTGTTGCTGCCGTGATGAATCGCCATGGAAACATCTGAGATGCGGGACGGTCTCAGGCGACCCCTGGGAAAGGGTCGTGGGACCCCCAAAGGGGTCGCGACCCACAGGTTGAGAACCGCTGGTCTAAAGAGACAGGTTCATCTAAAGATATACCCCACGTCATTCATGTACAGATAGTGTATTGTTCTAAAACATCAGGCCATTTTATTTTATTTTATTTTATTTCATTTCATTTTATTTTTTATTTATTTTATTTTATTATTTTATTTTATTTTATTATTTTATTTTATTATTTTATTTTATTTCATTTTATTTATTTTATTTTATTTTTTATTTTATTTTATTATTTTATTTTAGTTTTTTTTATTTTATTATTTTGTTTTATTTTATTTATTTTATTATTTTATTTTATTATTTTATTTTATTTTATTTATTTTATTTTGTTTTATATTTTTTTTTGCGTTGCCATCCCGTCGTTACCGCCCCTAAAACTGTCCGTATCGATTTCCTATCGTCCACTTTGAAGGCGAACGGGACGACGATGGTTTTTCCGATTCCTTCCTCGCTCAGCCAAGCCCAGCGCCTCGCAGCGACTCGCCTTGCCCGTTCGATTTCTTTCTTTCTTTAATAAAGATTTTTAAAAATTAATTCATATTCGTACACGCTATTTTTTTTAAAAGATGTATTTGTATTGATTTCAGAGAGGAAGGGAGAGGGAGGGAGGGAGGGAGGGATGGAAACGTCCGTGACGAGAGGGAATCACGGATCGGCCGCCTCCTGCACGCCCCCCGACGGGGGACCGAGCCCACAACCCAGGCCTGTGCCCTGGACCGGGAGTCGAACCCGGGACCCGGCAGTCCGCAGGCCGGCGCTCTAACCACTGAGCCACACCGGCCAGGGCGCCCCTTGAGTTTCTCCGCGTGTCTCTCCGCCCGTCGGCCGCCCCCCCCCCCGCCCCCCCGCCTCCTCCCGTGGGGCGCCCCGCTCGTCCGCGGGGAAAGTAGGTCATGGCATCAGCAGAACGTGGGGCTATTCTCAGCGGCGGGGGCGCGGCCTCCGGGGTGCCCCGTCTTCGGGGACCCGCTCCCGGGGGAGGGGGGTTGGGAAGCTGAGGAATCCCAGCCCCGTGTGTGTGTGTGTCTGTGTGTGCGGGTGTGTGTGTGTGGGGGGGGGAGGGGAAGGGAGGGGGAGGGAGGGGGCTCCTGGATCGGCGTATCCGCGTCCCAACAGCGCGGCCGAGGCAGGGAGAACGGGGGGAGCCGGCCTGTGTTCCACCATCACACACACGGACACATGGACACACACACACATATACACACTCAGATAACACACACACACACACGGACACACACACACATATACACACACAGAGACATATACACATACAACACACAACACACAGACATATACACACACAATACACACAGAGACATACACACACACAAACAGACATACACACATATGCACACACGGGGACATATATACACATATACACACACATACATACACACAGACACACATATACACAGACATATACACACATACACACACAGACACACACAACACACAGACATATACAGACATATACACAGACACACAGATACATACACATACACACATATACACACAACACATATACACAGAGACAGACACACACAGACATACACACACATATACACAGACATACAGAGACACACAATACATACACATACACACATATACACACACAACACATATACACAGAGACAGACACACACAGACATACACACACATGTACACCGACATATACAGACACATATACACACCCACACACATACATACACATACACACATATACACACACAACACATATACACAGAGACAGACACACACAGACATACACACATATGTACACAGACATATACAGACACATATACACACCCACACACATACATACACACACACATATACACACACAACACATATACACAGAGACAGACACACACAGACATACACACACATATACACAGACATATACAGACACATATACACAGACACACAATACATACACATACACACATATACACACACAACACATATACACAGAGACAGACACACACAGACATACACACACATGTACACCGACATATACAGACACATATACACACCCACACACATACGTACACATACACACATATACACACACAACACATATACACAGAGACAGACACACACAGACATACACACACATGTACACAGACATATACAGACATATACACACCCACACACATACATACACATACACACATATATACACACAACACATATACACAGAGACAGACACACAGACATACACACACATATACACAGACATATACAGACACATATACACAGACACACAATACATACACATACACACATATACACACACAACACATATACACAGAGACAGACACAACACAGACATACACACATATACATACAACACAGACATATACACAGACATATACACACATGAAAGAGATATACAGACACACTACACACAGACATATACACAGAGACACAGACATACACAGACATATACACACAGATACACATATACACACACATACACACACACATATACAAAGACATATACACACATATACACACACAGACACAACACACTGACATATACACACACAGACATACACACACAGAGATACACACATATACACAGACACACAGACACACACAACACACACTGACATATACACATATACACACAGACACACTCAGACATACACACACGACACACACATATACAGACACAAGACACACAGACACATATACACACAGACACACAGAAAAATACACATACACACACACAACACATATACACACAACAAAGAGAGACATATATACACACACAGCACACAGACATTCACGCATACAAACACATAGACAAAACAGACACACACACATGTATACATATATATACACATATACATAGTCAAAAAACACATGCACAGACACATACATACACACACAAAACACAGGCATATACACACATATACACACACAGAGACACAAAACACATATACACATATACACAGAGACACTCGTATACACAGACAGCAACACGTACATTTATACAGACACATATACACAGACTGAGACACACACACACATAACCATACACACATAAATACACACATATACACAGACACACCCATACACACACATACATATACAGAGGCACACACACACATATACACAGACACACATATACAGACACATACACTCATATACACAGACACAGAGACAGACACACATATACACAAATATATAGACACACATTTATACACATATACATCTACACACATACACACAAATATACATACATATTTATACATATACACACACGGACACAAACATATACAGACACGCACATACACACATACAATATAGACACACACATGCACACACACATTTATACACATGTACACACACATTCACATGCATACATACATATACATACAGATACACACAGACACATATACGCACATATAAACAAACATGCACAGGCACATACACACAAATACACACATACATAGACAGAGACACATGTATTCACACGTTTGCACACAATACACAGACACAATATACACACATATACACAGACACACACAGACACACAGCAGACACACACACACACACATATATTCTGCAAACATTTTCCCCTTTGCCATCTCACAGTTAAACCCAACGAGGCCAGCTTGGTTGAAGTCCATGATACGAATTATATTTAGAAAGATAAGCACTAAAGTGTTACCTTAGCCGGTGTGGCTCAGTGGATAGAGCGCCGGCCTGCGGACGGAAGGGTCCCGGGTTTGAATCCCGGTCAAGGGCACAGGCCCGAGTTGCGGGCCCGATCCCCAGCAGGGGGCGTGCAGGAGGCAGCCGGTCCATGATTCTCTCTCCTCACGGATGTTTCTCTCTCTCTCTTTCCCTCTCCCTTCCTCTCTGACATCAATAAAAACATATTTAAAAAACAAATGTATTAGCTTTGGCGACGTCATCTCTTCGCCGGCAGGGGTTGTATCGCAGTCGTCTTTGAAATGCCCTTTCCGTCTCGTCTCATTCAACGTCTGGGCTCAGCCGTCACTCGTGAAATGCAATAATGTGGGACTTACGGACGCGATGTTTTGGGGATTATTTAGGAAAGAAACATCGTCATGGAACCATATTGAAGCATCTGAGAGGATCGATGGCATCTTTTAGGAAGATACCAGGAGGCGCGGTGCACGAATTCGTGCACCCGTGGGGTCCCTCGGCCTGGCTTGCGGGATCGGGCCGAAACCGGCTCTCGGACATCCCCCGAGGCGTCCCGGATGGCGACAGGCGCAGGCCAGGCCGGGGGACCCCACGGGTGCACGATCGGGGGGCCGGGGAGGGACCGTGGGAGGGCTGTCTGCCCCCTGGTGGTCAGGGCACGTCATAGCAAGCGGCTGAGCGGCCTTAGCATATCATTAGCCTATGACGCTGTGATCGGTTGACCGGCCGACTGGTCGACCTGACACTTAGCCTGTTGGGCTTTTATTATATGGGATTTATATCCTCCTCTCTTACGTTCTAGGTGTCGTTTTGCCCAGCTCCCCAGGGCGAACTGGAATGGCTCTGAAGGGCTGGAGGAATCCCCAAGGCTTCCGTCGTGAAGATGGAATTATCTGGGGAGCCTTCCCTGAAACGTTATCGTAGTGCGGACTGTATCGTTCGTCGCTTCCTCGTCTGACAGTGCTCCAAAGGTTTGTTTGCTAAGATTCCATTGAATAGTATAAGGTTGTTTTTTTTTTTTTTTTAAATATTTATTTTATTGATGTCAGAGAGGAAGGGAGAGGGAGAAAGAGATAGAAGCATCCATGATGAGAGAGAATCATGGATCGGCCGCCTCCTGCATGCCCCCCACTGGGGATCGAGCCCATAACCCCGGGCCTGTGCCCTTGACCGGGAATCGAACCCGGGACCCTTCAGTCCTCAGTCCGATGCTCTATCCACTGAGCCACACTGGCTACGGAAATAAATATATGTGTTTTTTTTAAAAGAATTACTCTACGTCACTAGCACTCACTAGTTCTTATAACCACCCAATTGAAAGCTTTTAAAGGATGTAACCTTACCCAGGTGGTGTGGCTCAGTGGTTTTGGGTCGACCTATGAACCAGGAGGCCAGGGTTCGATTCCCGGTCACGGCTCGAACCCCAGTAGGCAGCGTGCAGGAGGCAGCCGATCCATGATTCTCTCTCATCATGGATGTTTCTCTCCTTCTCCCTTTCTCCCTGAAATCAATAAAAAATATATATATATATATATATATTTTAAAAAGCCCTGGCTGGTTTGGCTCAGTGGATAGAGCGTCATCCTGTTGACTGAAGGGTCCTGGGTTCGATTCCAGCCAAGGGCACATACCCCGGTGGCAGGCTGGATCCCCAGCAGGGGGCGTGCAGGAGGCGGCCGATGCATGATTCTCTCTCATCATGGATGTTTCCCTCTCTCTCTCTCTCTCCCTTCCTCGCTGAAATCAATAAAAATATATATTTTTTATAAAAGCATGCATGCTTGAATTTGCTGAGGTCCCCCCTTCCCGCCCCCCCATCTCTTCCTGCCGGCGGCGACTTCTGTCCTCTGTTTGATTGACAGGAAACATGTTCTGAGCTCGGAAGGCAGGGTGTCTCCGGGGCCGCGTCCTCCTCCTCGAAGGCGTCTCCCAGAAGGACCGGGTCATGGTGAGTGTCGCGCCTGCGCAGACTTTTCCCGCCTCTGCGGCCGCCTTTGCAGCCCGGTTCGCAGGAACCCAGCCGCGCGGGCCCCGGGCTGGGGTGGCGAGCATCTGTCCTGGGCAAATGGGCCCGGATGGCACCGGCTGGGAAGGGAGGGTCGCGTGAGAACGGCTCCTTCATTCAATCGCCCCGATGTCCATGGTACATGGGGTGCGTCTTGCATTACCCAGAGCCACCGCCCTTTGCAGACCCCAGGCCCTTTGCATACCCTCAGCCCTTTGCAGACCCCCAGCCCTTTGCAACCCCCAGCCCTTTGCAGACCCCCAGCCCTTTGCAGACCTCCAGCCCTTTGCAGACCCCCAGCCCTGTGCAGACCCCCAGCCCTTTGCAGACCCCAGGCCCTTTGCAGACCCCCAGCCCTTTGAGAACCCCAGCCCTTTGCAGATCCCCAGCCCTTTGCAGACCCCCAGCCCTTTGCAGACCCCCAGCCCTTTGCAGGCCCCCAGCCCTTTGCAGATCCCAGCCCTTTGCAGGCCCCCAGCCCTTTGCAAACCCCTAGCCCTTTGCAGACCCCCAGCCCTTTGCAGACCCCCAGCCCTTTGCAGACCCCCAGCCCTTTGCAGGCCCCCAGCCCTTTGCAGATCCCAGCCCTTTGCAGGCCCCCAGCCCTTTGCAAACCCCTAGCCCTTTGCAGACCCCCAGCCCTTTGCAGACCCCCAGCCCTTTGCAGACCCCCAGCCCTTTGCAGACCCCCAGCCCTTTGCAGATCCCAGCCCTTTGCAGGCCCCCAGCCCTTTGCAAACCCCCAGCCCTTTGCAAACCCCCAGCCCTTTGCAGACCCCAGGCCCTTTGCAGACCCCCAGCCCTTTGCAGACCCCCAGCCCTTTGCAGACCCCCAGCCCTTTGCAGACCCCAGGCCCTTTGCAAACCCCCAGCCCTTTGCAGACCCCAGGCCCTTTGCAGGCCCCCAGCCCTTTGCAGATCCCAGCCCTTTGCAGGCCCCCAGCCCTTTGAGAACCCTAGCCCTTTGCAGATCCCAGCCTTTGTAGACCCCCAGCCCTTTGCAGGCCCCCAGCCCTTTGCAGATCCCAGCCCTTTGCAGGCCCCCAGCCCTTTGCAAACCCCCAGCCCTTTGCAAACCCCCAGCCCTTTGCAGACCCCAGGCCCTTTGCAGGCCCCCAGCCCTTTGCAGATCCCCTGCCCTTTGCAGACCCCCAGCCCTTTGCAGACCCCAGGCCCTTTGCAGGCCCCCAGCCCTTTGCAGATCCCAGCCCTTTGCAGACCACAGGCCCTTTGCAGACCCCCAGCCCTTTGCAAACCCCCAGCCCTTTGCAGACCCCAGGCCCTTTGCAGACCCCCAGCCCTTTGCAGACCCCCAGCCCTTTGAGAACCCCAGCCCTTTGCAACCCCCAGCCCTTTGCAGACCCCCAGCCCTTTGCAACCCCCAGCCCTTTGCAGACCCCCAGCCCTTTGCAGACCCCCAGCCCTTTGCAACCCCCAGCCCTTTGCAGACCCCCAGCCCTTTGCAGACCCCCAGCCCTTTGAGGACCCCCAGCCCTTTGCAGACCCCCAGCCCTTTGCAACCCCCAGCCCTTTGCAGACCCCCAGCCCTTTGCAGACCCCCAGCCCTTTGCAACCCCCAGCCCTTTGCAGACCCCCAGCCCTTTGCAGACCCCCAGCCCTTTGAGGACCCCCAGCCCTTTGCAGACCCCCAGCCCTTTGCAAACCCCCAGCCCTTTGCAAACCCCCAGCCCTTTGCAGACCCCCAGCCCTTTGCAAACCCCCAGCCCTTTGCAGACCCCCAGCCCTTTGCGGACCCCCAGCCCTTTGCAGATCCCAGCCCTTTGCAGACCCCCAGCCCTTTGCAGACCCCCAGCCCTTTGCAAACCCCCAGCCCTTTGCAGACCCCCAGCCCTTTGCGGACCCCCAGCCCTTTGCAGATCCCAGCCCTTTGCAGACCCCCAGCCCTTTGCAACCCCCAGCCCTTTGCAACCCCCAGCCCTTTGCAGACCCCCAACCCTTTGCAGACCCCAGCCCTTTGCAGACCCCCAGCCCTTTGCGTACCCCCCAGCCCTTTGCAAACCCCCAACCCTTTGCAGACCCCCAGCCCTTTGCAGACCCCCCAGCCCTTTGCAGACCCCAGGCCCTTTGCAGGCCCCCAGCCCTTTGCAGATCCCAGCCCTTTGCAGGCCCCCAGCCCTTTGAGAACCCTAGCCCTTTGCAGATCCCAGCCTTTGCAGACCCCCAGGCCCTTTGCAGGCCCCCAGCCCTTTGCAGACCCCAGCCCTTTGCAGACCCCAGGCCCTTTGCAGACCCCCAGCCCTTTGCAGACCCCCAGCCCTTTGAGAACCCCAGCCCTTTGAGAACCCCAGCCCTTTGCAGATCCCAGCCTTTGCAGACCCCCAGCCCTTTGCAGACCCCCAGCCCTTTGCAGACCCCCAGCCCTTTGCAGACCCCCAGCCCTTTGCAGACCCCCAGCCCTTTGCAACCCCCAGCCCTTTGCAGACCCCCAGCCCTTTGCAGACCCCCAGCCCTTTGAGGACCCCCAGCCCTTTGCAGACCCCCAGCCCTTTGCAAACCCCCAGCCCTTTGCAGACCCCCAGCCCTTTGCAAACCCCCAGCCCTTTGCAGACCCCCAGCCGTTTGCAGACCCCCAGCCCTGTGCAGACCCCCAGCCCTGTGCAGACCCCCAGCCCTTTGCAGACCCCAGCCCTTTGCAGACCCCCCAGCCCTTTGAGAACCCCCAGCCCTGTGCAGACCCCCAGCCCTTTGCAGACCCCCAGCCCTGTGCAGACCCCCAGCCCTGTGCAGACCCCCAGCCCTTTGCAGACCCCAGCCCTTTGCAGACCCCCCAGCCCTTTGAGAACCCCAGCCCTTTGCAAACCCCCAGCCCTTTGCAGACCCCCAGCCCTTTGCAGACCCCCAGCCCTGTGCAGACCCCCAGCCCTGTGCAGACCCCCAGCCCTTTGCAAACCCCCAGCCCTTTGCAGACTCTCAGCCCTTTGCAGACCCCCAGCCCTTTGCAAACCCCCAGCCCTTTGCAGGCCCCCAGCCCTTTGAAAACCCCCAGCCCTTTGCAGACCCCCAGCCCTTTGAAAACCCCCAGCCCTTTGCAGACCCCCAGCCCTTTGCAAACCCCCAGCCCTTTGAGGACCCCCAGCCCTTTGCAGACCCCCAGCCCTTTGAGAACCCCCAGCCCTTTGAGGACCCCCAGCCCTTTGCAGACCCCCAGCCCTGTGCAAACCCCCAGCCCTTTGCAAACCCCCAGCCCTTTGAGAACCCCAGCCCTTTGCAGACCCCCAGCCCTTTGAGAACCCCCAGCCCTTTGAGAACCCCAGCCCTTTGCAGACCCCCAGCCCTGTGCAGACCCCCAGCCCTGTGCAGACCCCCAGCCCTTTGCAGACCCACCAGCCCTTTGCAGACCCCCAGCCCTTTGCAGATCCCAGCCATTTGCAGACCCCCAGCCCTTTGCAGACCCCAGCCCTTTGCAGATCCCAGCCATTTGCAGACCCCCAGCCCTTTGCAGATCCCAGCCCTTTGCAGACCCCTAGCCCTTTACAGACCCCCAGCCCTTTGCAAACCCCAGCCCTTTGCAGACCCCCCAGCCCTTTGCATACCCCCAGCCCTTTGCAGACCCCCAGCCCTTTGCAGACCCCCAGCCCTTTGCAGACCCCAGGCCCTTTGCACATCTCCAAGCCTTTTAAAGACCCCCAGCCTTTGCATGCCCGTATGCCTTTGCAAATCTCCCTCCTGCATTGGCTATGAACGGCCCACTTAGCGTAGCCTTTTGCCGGCTTCCCCATGCCCTTAATTCCTACTCCCCCATATAATCTTTGTCCCTCTGCCCAGCATACGCAGCTGGCTGATGGGGAGGGCCGAGCAGATGTTTGTGGAGGACCTGCTGGTCTCCGGTGCCGCCGGCAGGATTGGGATAAACGCTCGTGTGGGATTAGAAATTTAAATTCGTCAGCCGTCGGACCCACCTGGTGCAAACCCCTCTGAAATCCATCGTGCAGCCATTGGCCACCCCAAGCTCACTCCATTCCAGCCTTTCTCATTTCACGGCGTCCGTAAAGTAATTGCTAAAATACTGATGCCTATTCACACTGGACGGCTATTGTTGTAATATTTTTTTTTTCAGTCTAAAGGAAAAAAGGTCAGTGCCGATGACTAAATAGTTAGGGATTGCATGTTTTATTTTTTTAAAATATATTTTATTGATTTTTTGCAGAGAGGAAGGGAGAGGAATAGAGAGTTAGAAACATCGATGAGAGAGAAACATCGATCAGCTGCCTCCTGCACGCCCCCCACTGGGGATGTGCCCGCAACCCAGGTCCATGCCCTTGACCGGAATCGAACCCGGGACCCTTCAGTCCGCAGGCCGACGCTCTATCCACTGAGCCACACCGGCCAGGACCTTTCATGCAATTTTAAATTGGAGGAACCCAGTTGGGGTGGCTCAGTGGTTGAGCGTCGACCTAGGAACCAGGAGGTCAGGGTTCGATTCCCAGTCAAGGGCACAGGCCCGGGTTGCGGGCTCCATCCCCAGTAGGGGGCGTGCAGGAGGCGGCCGACCCATGATTCTCTCTCATCAGGATGTTTGTATCTCTTTCCCTCTCCCTTCCTGTCTCTGAAATCAATTTACAAAAAATATTTAAAAGAATGGATGGATGGATGCATAAATGGGTGGATGGATGGATAGATAGATAAATGGATTAATAAATGGATGGATGGATGAATGAATGCATAAATGGATGAATAAATGGATGAATGGATGTTTGTATGTATGCATAAATGGATGGATGGATGGATGGATGGATGAATGGATGAATAAATGGATGGATGAATAAATGGATGGATGAATAAATGGATGGATGCATAGATGGGTGAATGGATGGATGGATGGATGAATGGATTAATAAATGGATGGATGGATGCATAAATGGATGAATAAATGGATGAATGTATGTATGTATGTATGTATAAATGGATGGATGGATGAATAAATGGATGGATGCATAAATGGATGGATGGATGGATTGATGGATGAATGCAGAAATGGATGGATGGATAAATGGATTAATAAATGGATGGATGGATGGATGGATGGGTGCAGAAATGGATGGATGGATAAATGGATTAATAAATGGATGGATGGATGGATGAATGCATAAATGGATAAATGGATTAATAAATGGATGGATGGATGGATGAATGCATAAATGGATAAATGGATTAATAAATGGATGGATGCATGGATGAATGCATAAATGGATAAATGGATTAATAAATGGATGGATGGATGGATGAATGCATAAATGGATAAATGGATTAATAAATGGATGGATGGATGGATGAATGCATAAATGGATAAATGGATTAATAAATGGATGGATGGATGGATGAATGGATGTATGTATGTATGCATAAATGGATGGATGGATGTATAAATGGATGGATGGATAACTGGATTAATAAATGGATGGATGGATGGATGAATGCATAAATGGATCGATGGAGGTGAGCGGACAATTTGCATACTACGCTTTTATCATCTAGGATGACAAATTGATTTTTAAAATTATATTCAAGATATCATGGCATATGGGGATGGCTTCCGTTTTGTACGCGTGGCAGTTAACCAGTTAAAATCTAATAGAAAAAAAACCACGAAAAGCAAGAAACGCCAGCATTGCATGGTGTGTGGCCGTGAATACCCTCATGGGCAGCTCAGTTCTGCGGATCTGGCCTCCCTGGGGGTTCGCCTGGAGAATTTCATAAATACCAATGCTGCCCCCACCCCCCAGGCCCCCCGGGATTCTGAATCCCTTGGCTCGGGGTGCAGCTGGGACCGGGAGATTGTTCATTCGTCCCCGGGGGACCCGACTCACAGCAGCCTTGGAGATCCAGGGACCGAGAGCAGCTGGGAGTGTTGCTTTAATTAAAAAATCCCATCCATCCCCCGCCGGTGTGGCTCAGTGGTTAGAGCCTCGGCCCGTAGACCGAAAGGGTCCCGGGTTCGATTCCCGGTCAAGGGCACACATGCCTGGGTGGCAGGCTCCTTCCTCCCGGGCCTGGGCCCTGGTCCGGGCACGTGCAGGAGGCAGCCTGTCGATGTGTCTGTCTCACGTGGGGTTTCCGTTTGTCTCTCTCTGTCTTTCCTCTTTTTCTCCCTAAAAAATCAATGGAAAAATATCCTCGGGTGAGGATTAAAAAACAATAAAAAGTACAATAAAAAGTAAAATAAATAAAGTAAAATAAATAAAGTAAAAAATTAAATTATAAAATAAAAAAATCAAATAAAATAAATAAAATAAATAAAATAAAATCCGATCAAGTGTTCTCTTTACCTGGATACAGATTTTTCCATTAATAATAATAATTATTATTAATATTAATAAGGGTGCATCCTGGCCAGTGTGGCTCAAATATATTTATTGATTTGAAAAAATCAAATATGTTTATTGATCTCAGAGAGGAAGGGAGAGAGAGACACATCCATGAGGAGAGAGAATCATGGGCCGGCCGCCTCCTGCACGCCCCCCACTGGGGATGGAGCCCGCAACCCAGGTACATGCCCTTGACCGGAATCGAACCCGGGACCCTTCCGTCCGCAGGCCGACGCTCTATCCACTGAGCCACACCGGTCAGGGCTAAATATATATTTTTTATTGATTTCAGAGAGGAAGGGAGAGGGAGAGAGAGATAGAAGCTTCCATGATGAGAGAGCATCATGCATCGGCCGCCTCCTGCACGCCCCCTGCTGGTTGGGGATGGAGCCCGCTACCCAGGCACGTGCCCTCGACCGGGGATCAAACCAACCGTGACCTCCTGGTTCCTAGGTCGATCGACGCTCAACCCCTGAGCCACGCCGGGCGGGTGAAAGTTCTGTATTTATTTAGTCCTTGTGCCATCTCCCATCATGCCAGGAGGGCGGATGGGGACAGTGTAATAGGTGGTTCGAGAGAGAGAGAGAGAGAGAGAGGGAGGGAGGGAGGCCACGTTTGCATAACTGTTATCACAGTCCATTGTCACAATTGCTCTATTTTCTTATTATTGTGAATATCTTCTATACCCAGTTTAGAGGTTAACTTTGTGCCCCTGGCTGGTGTGGCTCAGTGGATAGAGCGTCGGCCTGTAGACAGAAGGGTCCTGGGTTCGATTCCCAGTCAAGGGCACAGGCCAGGGTTGCGGGCTCCATCCCCAACCAGTAGGGGGCGTGCAGGAGGTGGCCGGCCCGTGATTCTCTCTCCTCATGGGTGTTCCTCCCTCTCTCTCCCTCTCCCTTCCTCTTTGAAATCAATCGTATATAATAAAAGCCTCATATAAAGGGTCCGGTTGGCCATTCAGCCAATCAAAGCGTCATATGCTAATGATATGCTAAGGCCGCTCAACCGCTGGCCATGACGTGCACTGACCACCAGGGGCAGACAGTCAACTGGTCGACCTGTCGCTATGACGTGCACTGACCACCAGGGGGCAGACAGTCAACTGGTCGACCAGTCGCTGTGACATGCACTGACCACCAGGGGCAGACAGTCAACTGGTCGACCAGCCGCTATGACGTGCACTGACCACCAGGGGGCAGACAGTCAACCGGTCGACCAGTCGCTATGACGTGCACTGACCACCAGAGGCAGACACTCCAACCAGTAGGTGAGCTTGCTGCTGGGGTCCGGCCAATCGGGACTGAGCGAGACGGGCCGGACACGCCCTGGAGTCCTCCCTCCCATGGTCCCTCCCAGGCTGACCATCCTTCTGCGTCCCTTCCCAGGTCCCCATTATGCACCGGGGTGGGGGTCCCTCGTCCTGGCCTGCGCCCTCTGGCAATCCGGGCTGAGGGCACCCCCCCAGCCCCAGTGCACGAATTCCGTGCACCGGGCCTCTAGTAAAATATACTTAAAAAGCAAACAAACGTTCTACGGGATAAGCATTGAACCGGGGGGCGGCTCTCAGGGTGCATGGGGGCGTTAGCGGCCCAGATGGTTCTGTTCTGGCCTCATTATGTCCGTCTGCTTTCTCTCCCCGCCAGGCTGACCGCTGGGCGCTGCATTTCTCCTAACGGATCGTCTTCGCCAGCCGCTCTCGGAGGGTCTTGCCTCTTTGGATCCTCGTCCTTGGATTTCAGGATCCCCCGAAGGCTTCCCCGTCCACCATGGGCTACCCGGATCACGGCTGGCTCCGCCCTTGACCGTGACCTCTGTCTATGACCTTCCCGCCCCCCGCCCCGGGTCATCGGCTGCCTGGCTCTCTCACCCGCTCTCCCCGCGGGCCGGCTCCCCGGCTCCGCCCGGCTCTGCGTGCTGGGGGTCGCGGCTCCCACCCGGATGCGGCCCTGAATCATGTCGAGACCCCGCGGACGGGCGTGGGTCCTCCTGGCCATGGTCCACGCCAGCGTCTACCTGTGGGTCACGGCCTTCGCCCTGCGCTTGGCGCCCGCGGCCGGCCAGGCCCCGTCCCCCGTGGTCAACACCAACTACGGCAAGATCCGCGGCCTGCGGACGCCGTTGCCCAATGAGATCCTGGGCCCCGTGGAGCAGTACCTGGGGGTCCCCTACGCCTCGCCCCCGACGGGGGAGCGGCGCTTCCAGCCCCCCGAGCCCCCCTCGTCCTGGACCGGGGTGCGCAACGCCACCCAGTTCGCCGCCGTCTGCCCCCAGCACCTGGACGAGCGGTCGCTGCTGCACGACATGCTGCCCGTCTGGTTCACGGCCAACCTGGACACCCTCATGACCTACGTGCAGGACCAGAGCGAAGACTGCCTGTACCTCAACATCTACGTGCCCACGGAGGATGGTAAGTGCTCGACGGACGCGGCCGGCGGCACCCGCACCCGCGCCCCTCGCCTCTGCCCCCCCCCACCCCGGGGCTCTACCGCGAATCGATTTCCTATAAACCCAGGTCGATTTTTCTCTCTATGTTGAACGTGATCATGGACGCGGGTTCCGCTGTCTTTCCGTTGCCTCTGTCCACGGACGGTTCACGCGCGAATGAATGAATGACTTCGTCGCTTTTATACCCAGCCCTTCTAGCCACGCTCTGGCGTCTAGATTGGCAGACGTTACAGAACGTGAGTCGGAGAATGATACTTGGAGGTGTCTACCTGGCTCCTCCCTAAAGGGGCGAATCTACCCCGAAATAGCGGAATCTACGGAAAATAATAGAATAATGGAGATACAGGATTCAGGACCGGGTCGCGCTCAGGTGGGCGAGCTGAGCGTAGACGGGATGGCCCCGTTGGCGTCCGTATTTGGCGGGTATACTGGTCTCCGTGGGGTTTATGTTTTGAGGGTTGGGAGGAAGGATGCAGTGTGGGGGATACACCAGCGAGGGGTGTTTTAATAAAAAGGTTGAACTTTATTATGGCGGGCGAGTTCGTGTTGTTGACGTACATTTGGGGTTCCGTTTCCCCCCAGCCCGCACCGCGATCGAACGGCGAATGGATGGGCGTCGTCCGGCGATTGTGGCTGCGTGACTAAATCACGTGCTTGCCTGTGGGAAACGGGCCCTTTGTTCTGAATAACAGGCTGAATAATAAATATGATTCCTATTGAATAATGAGTCTATGGGAACTGCCATGTTCAATATCTGAATTCAGTCCAGTGCTGGTAACACGTGTCGACTTCCTGTGTATGTCGATTTGCTTACAAAATTGTTTTTATCGATTTTTTTTGAAAGAGAAGATGGGAGAGAGGGAGAGAGAGAGATAGAAACATCCATGATAAGAGAGAGAATCACGGATCGGCCGCCTCCTGCACGCCCCCTGCTGGGGATCGAGCCCGCAACCCGGGCCTGTGCCCGGACCGACCGGGGATCAAACCAACCTTGACCTCCTGGTTCACAGGTCGACGCTCAGCCCCTGAGCCACGCCGGCCGGGGCCAGGCACATTTCAGGTTAAACATGTTTATAGCGTCTAAAGCAGATGAAAATTGCGGGCTTCCAGGATACCTCGTTTCTCATTCCGCCGTTTGCCCCCCCTGTCCCCTAGAATCCTCGTCAAATGATTTTCAGGGACATTTTGGGTGCCCGTCTGCCATAAACCATAACATTATTCAGCCGATCTCCAACCTTGGGCGTTGCCTGCAATATAGCCCTTTCTAGATGTAGATTTTCAAAGGGGATGTTGCCCTGGTCGGTGTGGCTCAGTGGATGGAGCGTTGGCCTGCGGACTGAGGGGTCCCGGGTTCGAGTCTGGTCAGGGGCACATGCCCGGGTTGCGGGCTCCATCGATCCCCAGTAGTGAGAGTGCAGGAGGCGGCTGATGCATGATTTTCTCTCATCATGGATGTTTCTCTCTCCCTCTCCCTCCCAATCTGGAATAAATAAAAATATATATTTAAAAAACTAAAGGCCCGGTGCATGGACTTGTGCACCGGTGGGGTCCCTGGGCCTGGCCTGTGCCCTCTTGCAATCCGGGATCCCTTGGGGGATGTCAGAGAGCCGGTTTCGACCCGATCCCCGCAGGCCAGTCGAAGGGACCCCACTGGTGCATGAATTCGTGCACCAGGCCTCTAGGATGCATATAAGATCTTTGCTTAATCTCTTCCCACCCTCCCCCCTCTTCCCCCTTCCCTCTGCGATTCATCAGTCTGTTCCACGTTTCCATGCCTGTGCATTGAGCGTCTGCCCCCTGGTGGTCAGTGCGCGTCGTAGCTACCGGACAGTTGAACGGTCGCATAGGCTTTTATATATATAGATAGATTCTGAGCTTAAAAAAAAAAAGATGGGGTTCAGCCCGGCCGGTGTGGCTCAGTGGTTGAGTGATGACCTCTGAACCAGGAGGTCAGGGTTCAATTCCTGGTCAAGGGCACATGCCCGGGTTGCAGGCTCCATCGATCCCCAGTAGGGGGCGTGCAGGAGGCGGCCGATGCATGATTCTCTCTCATCATGGATGTTTCTCTCTCCCTCTCCCTCCCAATCTGGAATCAATAAAAATATATATTTAAAAAACTAAAGGCCCGGTGCATGGACTTGTGCACCGGTGGGGTCCCTGGGCCTGGCCTGTGCCCTCTTGCAATCCGGGATCCCTTGGGGGATATCGGAGAGCCGGTTTCGGCCCAATCCCCACAGGCCAGGCCGAGGGACCCCACTGGTGCATGAATTCGTGCACCAGGCCTCTAGGATGCATATAAGATCTTTGCTTAATCTCTTCCCACCCCCCCCCCCCGCCCCTGAGATTCATCAGTCTGTTCCATGTTTCCATGCCTGTGTGTTGAGCGTCTGCTCCCTGGTGGTCAGTGCGCGTCATAGCTACCGGACAGTTGGCAGGTTACTTAGGCTTTTATATATACAGATAGATTCTGAGCTTAAAAAAAGATGGGGTTCAGCCCGTCTGGCATGGCTCAGTGGTTGAGCGTCGACCTCTGAACCAGGAGGTCCTGGGTTCAATTCCCAATCAAGGGCACATGCCCATGTTGTGGGCTCCATCCCCAGCAGGGGGCGCGCAGGAGGCGGCCGATCCGTGATTCTCTCTCTCTCATCACAGATGTTTCTGTCTTTCTCTCCCTCCCTCCCCCTTCCTCTCTCTGAAATTGATAAAAGTATATATATTTTTTTAAAAAAAGACATAAAGAGGGCGGAAGGATGCCCGACAGGATAAAGGATGAAAAAGGCTTTGATCATCCGTTGCCCGTACCAGAGCCTCCTCGGGGGCCAGTCTTTAACCTCACGCACAATGCCTGCCTTTCAGACAGAAAAGCCTCCTGATTGGGGAGGTTGGCCCACAGTCCACCACCCGGGGAGAAAAATCCATAGTTTCCTTGATGACGGAGGCGTCGCCGTGCGATTGTGCTCGCTGAAACCATCACCCATTAGGCCATTCATTTCACGGCCACGCGGAATTGATCAGGGATGGGCGCACGCCAAAATTGCGAAAAGAATACACCCAGCCTCGTTATCCTTTTTTTACGTTTTTATTTCTGGGACGCCCTTCGCAAGCGATAGCTCACCGGGTCCGGACGAGGGGTTTCGGGCGTGTGTAATTGGGGCTGAAAAGGTAGCATCGATCTCCCTCCGTTAGGTCAACTTTGGAATATTTTTTTCCTCCCCGTGAGAGGGGGTATGTTTGCAGAAACCACACATCAGCGTCTGTTGGGTCAGGATGGTGGATTTTTTTTTGTTTGTTTGTTTGTTTTTAAGGATTCGCCGGTTTGAGAATCGACGGGGAGGTTTAGATATTTAATTATGGGCTATTCAGAAAGGGATCAAGTCCATTTTTTTTCACAAAAAACGTTAACATCATGGCCTGTCTGGTGTGGCCCAGTGGTGAGCGTCAACCTAGGAACCGGGGGGGGCGGGGTTCGATTCCCAGTCAAGGGCACAGGCCAGGGTTGTGGGCTCCGTCCCCAGTCGGAGACGTGCGGGAGGCGGCCGGTCCCTGATTCTCTCTCATCATAGATGTTTCTACCAAGGTACATGGCCTTGACCGGAATCGAACCCAGGACCCTATTCAGTCCGAGGGCCGATGCTCTATCCATTGAGCCACACCACCCAGGCCTCCCCTTTGTAATGTCAACGTGGTTTACCCCTGCTGCTCAGCTCAGAGGAATCGTCGAGAACTCGCCATCCTGGGTTCCAACGCCCGCTCGAACCCTTCCCGGTTGCGTGGTCATGGGCAGGTCCCTGGGCTTGTACACGCCTCAGGGTCTCCCGGGTGCCAAGGGCAGGTGTGTTGGGAGCTGTCAGGCACACGCGTGTCCGTACGGAGTTTTTAGGCCCGTATCCACCCTGCGCCTGTAACCCCCTCTGTTCCGTGATGTTGATGGGACACTGTTAATGGTAGACCAGATGGCCGATCGTTTCAGCGAGTGCAGTGCGATCGAAACTTCGTGGCCCGCGCGCAGAAGTCGGTATTTTGTGGAAGAGCCACACTCAAGGGGCCAAAGAGCCGCATGTGGCTCGCGAGCCGCAGTTTGCCGACCACTGAGCTAAAGTTTAGTGCGTCCATTATTCCATCTGATGTGTATATTAATCCAGCCCATAACGAATGCGAATTATTTGTGACCCTAGAGGCCCGGTGCACGAATTCGTGCACCAGTGGGATCCCTCGGCCTGGCCTGCGGGATGGGGCCGGAACCGGCTCTCCGACATCCCCGTGGGGTCCTGGAATTTGAGAGGGTGCAGGCCAGGCCGAGGGACCCCACTGGTGCACGATCGGGGCCGGGGAGGGACGCGGGAGGTTGGCCAGCCACGGAGGGACCACGGGAGGGCTCCAGAGCGTGTCCGGCCCGTCTTGCTCAGTCCCGATTGTCCAGACCCCAGCAGCAAGCTCACCTACTGGTCAGAGCTTCTACCCCCTGGTGGTCAGTGCACGTCATAGCGAGCGGTTGAGCAGCCTTAGCATATCATTAGCATATTACGCTGTGATTGGTTGACCAGCTGACCGGACGACCGGGCGCTTATCATATTAGGCTTTTATTATACAGGATAATGACTGACTGTGATAGTGGGAGAAGGACCAGCTGCAAGATCTCCAGGAGCAAGAATACCCTCGTGTTTTGTCTGCGTGTGGCTTTAGCCAAAGAGAATTGAGAGGGAATGGTGCTTTTGAAAGAAGAAAAGACTTGCCCGGCTTGTGTGGCTCAGTGGTTGGGTGTCTACCTATGAACCAGGCTGTTGGCCTAAAGCCTGAAGGGTCCTGGGTTCTATTCCCGGTCAAGGGCACATGCCTGGGTTGCGGGCTCAATCCCCAGTTGGGGGCGTTCAGGAGGCAGCCGATCCATGATTCTTTCTCATCATGGATGTTTCTATCTCTCTCTTCCTCTCCCTTCTTCTCTGAATCCTATATAATAATCAATCAATTTATTTATTTTTTTGAAAAAAGAGCAAATTCTAATTCTGATCTCTGCTGTATTTCCCATCTCTGTTGCTGTTGCTCTCGGCCTGAGTTGTCAAGGAGATGGTTTTCGCCGCCTCTGCGAGCTGCAGAAATTAATCAGGCACCCGTGGCAATGGGTTTCTTGGCAATCACACCCCCTTTCCTTACGTGAGACTGAGCGGAAATTAATTTCCTTCCTCTCCCAGTCCGGCCGCCAGTCATCCAATGGGAGGCAGGGCGGGCCAACACACGGACTGAAACGTAGCTAAGTTACGTTTTAAGCATCAACATCAGGTGTTTTTAACCATAAGCGTCGGCGTCCAATGGGAGCGAGAATGGCTAAACGGACCCTCCTTTCGCCGGCCGGTTGGACGTTTGACACGCAAAGGTCGCTGTTTACTGCAGACAATTACGAGAGATGATGAAATAAGTATCTCCCCACAAGCATTCACTGGAAATAATTCGGTATTTTGTGAACCCGGCTAAAACGGGCCGGGTTTCTGGCAACACGCCTGAAAAGATGTCACCAGTTTGTACACGGAATGGCAATCTTATTAGAGGGCTTGGGGATTATCTATGTTTTATGTGGAACTAGAGGCCTGATGCATGAAATTTTCATGCACTCGCGAGGTGGGAGGGTGTCTCTCAGGCCAGCCTGCACCCTCTCGCAATCCGGGTGCCCTCGGGGATCTCCGACTCAGGCAGTTGGCTTCCGGCTGAGCCGCACTGCCCCTGTGGGAGCGCTCTGACCGTCGGGGGGCAGCTCCTGCATTGAGCGTCTGCCCCCTGGTGGTCAGTGTGCGTCATAGCGACCGGTCATTCCGCCGATCGGTCAGTCTGCATAGGATTATTTATAACATAGGATTAATATATTATGTATGGTTAATATAGATTTTATTATAAAGGATTAATCATTTTATTAACAGAATTATTATATAGGATTGTTATTATATAGGATTATATAGGATTGTTGTTATATGGGATTAATATATATAGGATTATTATATAGGATTGTTTTATTATATAGGATTAATATATTGTATAGGATTAATATATTTTTTATTATAAAGGATTCATAATTATATTAACAAAATTATTATTCAGGATTTTATTATATAGGATTATATAGGACTTTTATTATATGGGATTAATATATATAGGATTATTATATAGGATTATTTTACTATATAGGATTAACATATTGTATAGGATTAATATATTTTTTATTATAAAGGATTAATAATTATAGTAACAAAATTATTATATAGGATTATATTATATAGGATTATATAGGATTTTTTTTTAAAACAGAATATGATTATATTTAATGCCCAAGTTTGATACAACCTAGGATTTGTATTATATGGGATTAATATATACAGGATTATTATATAGGATTATTTTATTATATAGGATTAATATATCATATAGGATTAACATATGTTTGCATTACTTAATATAGCTCATATAATTATGTATAACAATATATACTTAGCACATATAGAATTAAAAAGACTATTATTCGGTTCACATGGATTATACCTGTGTGGATCATTTAGAAAAATAACTTTCTCTAAAAAAGAGAATTTTTGCCCGGCCGGCGTGGCTCCGTGGTTGAGCATCGACTAGGAACCAGGAGGTCCTGGGTTCGATTCCCGGACAAGGGTTGCGGGCTCGATCCCCGGTAGGCGGCGTGCAGGAGGCGGCCGGTCTGTGAACAGAGCGGACGTGACTCCGAATTTCCCTAAAACTCAGCCCCGTATTTGGTGCTCGTCTCCATGCGCCAACACACAACGTGTGCAGAACGGGGGGCGGAGGGAGAGATCAGAACCAGGCAGGATTGGGCTCGGAGGCTGCCATTTCACATGCAAACGGCCCCCCTGGGGATTTCTGGGGCGTCCTCGCATTCTTCTGGCACCGGAGGATTCATCCGCGGGCATCCATCCCACCAAATGCAAATGCGTATTTTTTCTTCTTCGCTCCCGACTGTGCCATCAGCAGAAATCGGAAAACACCCCGTTCCGTTCGTCCCAGATCCCGTCGTGCTTTTCATCGCCGGGGAATTTGAAACAAAACAAAACAAAACAAAAAAACCCCACACAAATGCCTTCATTAAAGTCGGTCCGGGCCCCCCTGGCTGGTGTGGCTCAGTGGGTAGAGCGCCACCAGCCCTCGGCCTCCGAAGGGTCCCAGGTTCGATGCCGGTCAAGGGCACTGACCAGGGTTGCAGGCTCCATAGGGGTCTCTCCTCTTCCCTCCCACCTCTGTCTGAAAATCAATGGAAAGCCCTGGCTGGTGTGGCTCAGTGGGTAGAGCGCCACCAGCCCTCGGCCCCGGAAGGGTGCCGGGTTCGATGCCGGTCAAGGGCACTGACCAGGGTTGCAGGCTCCATAGGGGTCTCTCCTCCTCCCTCCCACCTCTGTCTGAAAATCAATGGAAAGCCCTGGCTGGTGTGGCTCAGTGGATAGAGCGCCGTCCTGCGGACTGAAGGGTCCTGGGTTCGATGCCGGTCAAGGGCACTGACCGGGGTTGCAGGCTCCATAGGGGTCTCTCCTCCTCCCTCCCACCTCTGTCTGAAAATCAATGGAAAGCCCTGGCCGGTGTGGCTCAGTGGATAGAGCGCCGGCCTGCGGACTGAAGGGTCCTGGGTTCGATTCCTGGTCAAGGGCACTGACCAGGGTTGCAGGCTCCATAGGGGCCTCTCGCCCATCAAGGTTTCTCTCCGTCTCTCCTCCTCCCTCCCACCTCTGTCTGAAAATCAATGGAAAGCCCTGGCTGGTGTGGCTCAGTGGGTAGAGCGTCGGCCTGCAAACTGACGGGTCCTCGGTTCGAATCCCGGTCAAGGGCACATGCCCGGGTTGCAGGTTCGATCCCCAGTGGGGGGCGTGCAGGAGGCAGCCGATGCATGATTCAATAGAAATATATGTAAATTTTTTAAAAAACCTGACACAAATAAAAATCAACGGAAAAATACCCTTGGGGTGAGGATTAACGAAAAACAAGCCAAAAAACCCCACAAATCCTGAAAGGTTTTTTTTTCCTCTGGAAATAATTCCATCGCCGTGTTTCGTCACGTGGGCGTCCAGATCGCGCACACGGAATCCATTTTTTTTGTTATTAGTTCTGCACATTTAAAGATTCTGTACAGTCAGACGAAAACATACAAGACTGCACTTTTCCTAAGAAAATTAAAATGTTAAAAAAATATATATATAACCTTAGACATCGGCCGCCATGGCTCAGTGGCTGAGCGTCCACCTAGGAACCAGGAGGTCATGGGTTCGATTCCCGGTCACGGGCACAGGCCCGGGTTGTGGGTTCGAATCCCAGTGTGGGGCGTGCAGGAGGCGGCCGATGCTTGATTCTCTCTCATCATGGGTGTGTCTATCTCTCTCTCTGCCTCTCCCTTTCTCTCTGAAATCAATAAATACATATTTTTTTAAAAAAACAACCCAAAATACAGGGATACAGCAGTTAACTGCACCGTTGTCTTGTCGCCGTCAGAAAGTCCTGGTTTGCCTGTTTGCAAATCGAAGGGACGATGTGACGGGACGTAATACGGGGGTGGGGTCGTGTCCGAGAAATTAATTCCGCGTCACCGATGGGAAAAGACGTGAGCTTTTTCTAGAAGCTTTTCTCTAGATTTAGGGGGAAATGGGCTTCCTCCACCGTTTTCTTTATTTTTTTTTTGTTTTGTTTATTTATTGTTGTTTTTTTTTAAAAATCCTCACCAGAGGATATATTGATTCCATTGAATTCTATTTTATTTTATTTTTCATTTTTTCACTCATTGAAGAAATATTTATTGAGTGCCATCGACAGTAGGACGGATAGGTGAGGTTTAGCAAATTCACAAACTTTATTTTATTTATTTTTAATTTCTTTATTTTTTTAAAAATATATTTTATTGATTTTTTACAGAGAGGAAGGGAGAGGGATAGAGAGCTAGAAACATCGATGAGAGAGAAACATCGATCAGCTGCCTCCTGCACGCCCCCCACTGGGGATGTGCCCGCAACCCAGGTACATGCCCTTGACCGGAATCGAACCCGGGGCCCTTCAGCCCGCAGGCCGATGCTCTATCCACTGAGCCACACCGGCTACAGTCATTGGTTGCTTCTTTTTTTTTTTTAATGTATTTTTATTGATTTCAGAGAGGAACGGAGAGAGAGAGACATCTAGGGTGAGAGCGAATCATGGATGGGCTGCCTCCTGCACGCCCCCTACTAGGAATCGAACCCGCAACCCGGGCACGTGCCCTGACCCGGAATCGAACCCGGGACCCTTCGGTCCGCTGGCCGACGCTCTAACCACTGAGCCACACCGGCTACGGCCATTGGTTGCTTCTTGGAGGTGCCCTGACTCAGGGATCGAACCCGCAACCCGGGAATGTGCCCTGACCCGGAATCGAACCCGGGACCCTTCAGTCCGCTGGCCGACGCCCTAACCACTGAGCCACACTGGCTACGGCCATTGGTTGCTTCTTGGAGGTGCCCTGACCCGGAATCGAACCCGGGACCCTTCAGTCTGCAGGCCGACGCCCTGACAACTGAGCCACACCAGCTACGGCCATTGTTTGCTTCTTGGAGGTGCCCTGACCCAGGGATCGAACCCGGGACCCTTCGGTCCGCAGGCCGACACTCTAACCACTGAGCCACACCGGCTACGGCCATTGGTTGCTTCTCGGAGGTGCCCTGACCCAGGGATCGAACCCGGGACCCTTCAGCCCTCAGGCCGACGCCCTAACCACTGAGCAACACCGGCTACGGCCATTGGTTGCTTCTTGGAGGTGCCCTGACCCAGGGATCGAACCCGGGACCCTTCTGTCTGCAGGCCGACACTCTAACCACTGAGCAACACCGGCTACGGCCATTGGTTGCTTCTCGGAGGTGCCCTGACCCAGGGATCGAACCCGGGACCCTTTGGTCCGCAGGCCGGCGCTGTAACCACTGAGCCACACCGGCTATGGCCATTGGTTGCTTCTTGGAGGTGCCCTGACCCAGGGATCGAACCCGGGACCCTTCTGTCTGCAGGCCGACGCTCTAACCACTGAGCAACACCGGCTACGGCCATTGGTTGCTTCTTGGAGGTGCCTTGACCCAGGGATCGAACCCGGGACCCTTCTGTCTGCAGGCCGACGCTCTAACCACTGAGCAACACCAGCTACGGCCATTGGTTGCTTCTCGGAGGTGCCCTGACCCAGGGATCGAACCCGGGACCCTTGGGTCCACAGGCCGACGCTCTAACCACCGAGCCACACCAGCTACGGCCGTTGGTTGCTTCTTGGATGTGCCCTGACCCAGGGATCGAACCCGGGACCCTTCGGTCTGCAGGCCGACGCTATAACCACTGAGCAACACCGGCTACGGCCATTGGTTGCTTCTCGGAGGTGCCCTGACCCAGGGATCAAACCCGGACCCTTCGGTCCGCAGGCCAACGCCCTAACCACTGAGCAACACCGGCTACGGCCATTGGTTGCTTCTTGGAGGTGCCCCGACCCAGGGATCGAACCCGGACCCTTCGGTCCGCAGGCCAACGCCCTAACCACTGAGCAACACCGGCTACGGCCATTGGTTGCTTCTTGGAGGTGCCCTGACCCAGGGATAGAACCCGGACCCTTCGGTCCGCAGGGCGACGCTCTAACCACTGAGCAACACCGGCTACGGCCATTGGTTGCTTCTTGGAGGTGCCCTGACCCAGGGATCGAACCCGGACCCTTCGGTCCGCAGGCCGACGCTCTAACCACTGAGCCACACCGGCTACGGCCATTGGTTGCTTCTTGGAGGTGCCCTGACCCAGGGATCGAACCCGGGACCCTGGCCTATGGGGATGATGCTGTCAACCAGCTTAGCTCTTCGTTTCCCGGTGGAACGCTTCTCATTTGCATGTGGGCGGGGCTTAGACTTGCTTCCAACCAATGGCATCTGAGGGAGGAGAAGGGACCTCCCTCCCATCATCACATCACTGAGGTGGGGAAGGTGCCTGGGACTCGTAGAGCCTTCCTGTTGCCTTCTTGCTATTTTATTTCATTTCATTTATTTAATTTGTTTTATTTTATTTCCTATTTTATTTTATTATTTTATTTATTTACTTTATTTTATTTTCTATTTTATTTATTTTATTTTATTATTTTGTTTTATTTTATTTTACTATTTTATTTATTTCATTTCATTTCATTATTTCATTTACTTTTAATTTAATTTTATATTTTTACGAGAGGACCGATGCACAAAATTCGTGTAAGGAGGTGGCCTCAGGCCCCGCGCGTTCGTCCGGAAGGTCGTCCGGACGGCCGTTCGGTCGATTTGCATATTACGCTTGTTATTATGGATGGATTTGCAGAGAGGAAGGGGGAGGGGGAGGGAGGGAGAAACATCCGTGATGAGAGAGAATCATGGATCGGCCGCCCCCTGCACGCCCCCCTCCTGGGGATGGAGCCCACATCCCAGGCCTGTGCCATTGACCCGGAATCGAACCCGGGACCCTGCTGCCCGCAGGCCGACGCTCTATCCACTGAGCCACACCGGCCAGGGCTGGCCTCCTTGGATTTTATGCTTCTGCCGGCAAATCGTCCACCCGCCCGCGAGGATTCGAATCCGGCCAATGGGCATGTGAAGCTGTTTGGGGACTGGCCCTGCCCCCCGGTTTTAAACGAGACCCCAGCTCCTGCCCATACCTCATTGTCGCCTCGTGAGAGACCCATGAACCCGCCCTAGAACAGGTTGATTTAATTAGAAAAAGAAATAATTTCTTATGGTTGGGAGTATTCCATGGGTCCCCTGTTCCCCTCATTGAACCCCTGCAGCCAGCCCTCGCCCCCAACCCCAGGCCCTCAGCACCCCATTATCTGTGTCTGTGGGTCACGCATCTATGCACACAAGGCCTTTGGCGGATCTCCTCCCACCCACCCACCCTCCCCGCCTTCCCCCTGAGGTTTGATGGTCTGATCGATGCTTCTCTGTCTATGGGTCTATTTTGTTCATCAGTTTATTGGGTTCATTAGATCCCAGGTAGGAGTGAGATCATGGGATCCGTGTCTTTCATCGACTGGCTTATTTCTCTCAGCATCATCCTCTCCAGGTCCCTCCGTGACATCTCAAACGGTAAGAGATCCACCTTTTTCAGGGCTGCATAGTATTCCACGGCGTCGATGGGCCACAGCTGTTTTATCCACTCGTCGGCTGATGGGCACTTGGGCTGTTTCCAGATCTTCGCTCTGGTGAATGGCGCTGCTATGAACATAGGGGTGCATAGATCCCTTCTGATGGGCGTTTCTGGTTTCTGGGGATCTATTCCTAGAAGTGGGATCCCTGGGTCAATGGGAGTTCCATGGTTAATTATTTGGGGAAACTCCATACTGTCTTCCATAGTGGCTGCCCCCGTCTGCATTCCCACCAGCAGTGCAGGAGGGTTCCCTTCTCTCCGCATCCTCTCCAGCACTTGTAATTTGTAGATTTGTCGATGGTATCCATCCTGACAGGGGTGAGATGGTACCTCATTGTCGTTTTAATTTGCGTCTCTCGGGTGATCGGTGACTTTGAGCATTTTTCCCATACATCTCTTGGCCTTCTGTATGTCCACTTTGGAGACGCGTCAAAAATAGATGGTTGTAGCCCTAGCCGGTGTGGCTCAGTGGCTAGAGCGCCGGCCTGCGGATTGAGGGCTCACGGGTTTGATTCCGGCTGGGGGCGCATGCCTGGGCTCGATTCCCTGTGCGGGGTGTGCAGGAGGCAGCCGACTGGTGATTCTCTCTCGTTATTGATGTTTCTCTCTCTCCCTCCCTCTCCCTTCCTCGCTGAAATCGTTAAAATAAAAATAAAAGTAGGTTGTTGTAAGCCATTGGCTTTGGGGCTATTTGTTACGCGGCGCTCGCTAACTGATGCAACGTGCTACGGGTCGTGCATGTGTTTCAAAAGTCAGGCAAGTGATAACTCAAATCTCATTGACATAAAGAGTCTCTGGTTGGAGGCGTGTGTATGTTGGTTATTGATGGATTTGTGTTTCTTTTGTTGTTTGTAAAAATATATTTTTATTGATTTCTGAGAGGAAGGGAGAGGGAGAGAGAGAGTGAAACATCCATGATGAGAGGGAACCACCGATCGGCTGCCTCCTGCACGTTGGACTGAGGCCGCAACCCAGGCATGTGCCTCCGACCGGAATCGAACCCGGGACCCTTTGGTCTGCAGACCAACGCTCCACCCACTGAGCCACACCAGCTAGGGCTATGGAGCTGTGTTTTTTTTAATTGACGAGCCATCTGATAGCGAGTGAAAGAAATTCAAGTGACAGCCACGGATCGGCTGCCTCCCGCCCGCCCCGTCCTGGGGATCCAGCCCGCAACCCCGGGCCGGTGCCCTTGACCGGGAATCGAACCCGGGACCTCCTGGCTCAGGGGGTGGCCGCTGAGCCGCTGAGCCACACCAGCCAGTCCCCCTTCACCGCTAAGGACACTTGTCCGATGGGAGGGGCCGACCTGAGCTGTGATGGGCCTTCTGGGGGTGCGTCCCTGGTGCGAATCCTGCAGCAGCTCCTGGGAACCCAGTTGCCATCGATCCCCAATAACACGGCTGTGGCCAGTTTGCAGGGACGAGCTCATCGCTCCTGTTCGGCCGGGTTCTCGCTCACAGCCCCATGAAGGAGCGTTTCTAAGCGGGAGGACGACAGGCCCTCATTTGCATCCTAATTTGCATGTGGAGATTAATGACGGGGTCTGGGGGGGTCGGCCTGTGATGCGTTCATTTGCCCCCCGGGGCTCGGGTCCCCATCCAGAGGGTGTAACTCGATTTATTCTGCAGAGAGGCCGGCAGCCCTGACAGCATCTTGGCCCGCAGCCTGCACGGGGGATGCACGAGTTCAGATTCTGCCTCGCATTTGCAAGAGGCTGCAAAGAAGGGAGCGCGGACGTGAATATATAAAAATATATTTATTGATTTCAGATATGAAGGGATAGAGAGATAGAAACATCCATGATGAGAGGGAATCCTGGACCGGCTGCCTCCTGCACGCCCCCCACTGGGGACTGAGCCCACAACCCGGGCCTGTGCCTTGAGCGGGAATCGAACCCAGGACCCTTCAGTCTGCAGACCGACGCTCTATCCACGGAGCAGAGCTGGCCAGGGCTGAAATTGTTTTTTTTTTTTTTTTTTTTTTTTTTTTTACTGATGCCCTGGACTCTGGTCTCAGCGGTTAGAACATCAGACCCCACACTGCAGGGTCGCGGGTTCGATTCCTGGTCAAGGGCATGTACTCAGGTTGGGGCATGTGTGGGAGGCAGCCAGTCAATGTCTCTGTCCCACATCCATGTTTCTCTGTGTGTCTCCGTTTCCCATCGTCTCTGAAATTAATAAAAATATAATTTTTTAAAAAAGTCGCCCTGGCTGGTGTGGCTCAGTGGATAGAGCATCGGCCTGCGGACTGACGGGTCCCGGGTTCGATTCCCAGTCAAGGGCACATGCCCGGGTTGCGGGCTCCATCCCCAGTAAGTGGCGTGCAGGAGGCGGCCGATCCATGATTCTCTCTCTCCCCCTCTCCCTTCCTCCCTGAAATCAATCTATAATAATAATAAAAGGGTAATATTAATATGCTAATTAGACCGGAATGCCGAACGACCTTCCGGACGTCCTTCCGGACGACCTTCCAGAGGAAGCCGGGGCCTCTAATAAAAATACGTTAAAATCAATCAATCAATCAATCAATCAGCCAACCATCGGCGTAGCCCTGGCTGTTGTGTAGCTCAGTGGTTAGAGCGCTGTCCTGTGCCTCGAAGGGTCTTGGGTTCGATTCCAGGCCCAGGGCCCAGACGTGGGTTGCAGGTTCGATCCCCCGGTCCCCGTGGGGGTGGGCGCAGGAGGCAGCCCATCGATGTTTCTCTTCCTCCCTCCCTCCCACCCTCTCCTTCTGAAAAGCAGCGGAGAATAATTATATTCCGGTGATGATTCGCAGCCACACACCATCAGACGCGTCTGACGTTCCACCGTCTGGCCATACGACGAGGCAGCGGCCATCGTGACATGGATCACGAAGAGATCCAGGGCTCCTCCTTTGCAGAAAATAATAAAAAAATACCCCAAAAACCCCACCACGCATCCATTTGCCGTGGCACCGAGTTTAAATGAGATATTAGCGGCCCGCCCGACGAAATGACAGATCATTCCCTGAGATTCTCGCCCTCTCTGCTATGAGATACCAAGAAACAAAAAATTCAAAATAAATCCCCCAACATACCCAAAACACCCACAAGAAGTATCTGGGCCATTTCGTATATAATTGAAGCAAAAAATACCCACCTGTCGGGATCGGATTAAGGAGTCAGGGTGACACCCCGGGGAATGGAATCCGTCTCTTCTGCAACGTCCTTAATTACACCCCAAACTCCCGGCCGTCAGGCCTGACGGATGCCCACCGCCTGCAGTTTTGTGCGTTTCCCATCTCAGCCTCCGGCCAGGAGGGAGGGAGGGAGGGCCTTTGATTTGCAGCGTTCCGTGGGGCCCGCCCGTCTCCGCCTCGAACCCGGGGATGATTTACCGATTTAATATATTTCTCAGGCACAATTAACGGCCCCGTCGCGGGACCTGCCGGATCGCCGGGGACAGGCGGCCGCCGTGATATACCAGGGGCCTGCGAGGGGGAATTAATCTCCCTGGCAGTGGCTGAGCTTGTGTTATTTTGCTATTGTTGTTTCTTTCTAAATATATATATATTTTTTTTATTTCAGGGAAAGGCAGAGAGAGATAGAAACAGCTATAAAGGTGTCCCAAAATTCACGCAAGATTTGAGTTTTGCGTGAGCATTCACAACAACAACAACCAATAAAGGCTTAATTTGACTCGGTTTATTGAATCGGATTCTAATATCTGTTGCCTTTTGATGTCAATCCCTTCAATTCGATAAGCATCACCAGGTACCAATGATGGCCCAAGAGCAGGGACAAGGAAGACCAATGGAGACCGCGGCTTTGTGTCTGTGCCAGCAGAGCTGTGGAGGCCATGGACCCGATGTGCTATTCCATCCATAAACCCTAGACTGTCTACTTTATGAATCCATCAAAAACTCGCAATTTTTAATGATAAACCTGTGTTTTATATCAAAATTACTTCTTGCGTGAATTTTGGGACACCCTTTATCTATAAAAGCTTAAGTGGCCGAATGACCGAACGTCTGCTATACCGGCTGCTATGACGCACACTGACCACCAGGGGGCAGACGCTCAATGCAGGAACTGCCCCCTGGTGGTCAGTGCGCTCCCACAGCCAACCTCCCACGGTCCCGGCCTTCCTGGGCCGGCCGGCCTCTATCGCCCTGATAGGGACAGGCTGAGGGACCCCACTTGTGCACGAATTTGTGCACCAGGGCTGCTAGTCAATGAGAGAGAATCCTGCATCGGGTGCCTCCTGCACGCGCCCTCCTGGGGATCGAGCCCGCAACCCGGGCAGGTGCCCTGATTGGGAATCGAACCCTGACCTCCTGGTTCGCAGGTTGACGCTCAACCACTGAGCCACACTGGCCGGGCACCACGCTGACCTTTTAAACTCACCCAAAACGGGGTTCTGCAGACCGGGGAGCTGGTATGGCACCCTGTGGGCCTTGCAAACCACCAACCATGGGGACCTGCAGACACTCCCCCTTCTCTTCCGTCCCACATGGTCACTAGGCCAGTGGTTCTCAACCTGTGGGTCGCGACCCCTTTGGGGGTCGAACAGCCCTTTCCCAGGGGTCGCCTAAGACCGTCGGGAGACACACCTATAATCCCATATTGTTTTTGTAATTAATCACTATGCTTTAATGATGTACCATTTGTAACCATGAAAATCCATCCTGCAGATCAGATATTTCCATGATGATTCATAACAGCAGCCACATGACAGTGATAAAGCAGCCACGAGAATAATTTTATGGGTGGGGGGGTGGTCACCATTGGTTCATTTGCATATTAGGCTTTTATTATATAGGATGGACCCGTGGGCTGTCTGACTGATTTGTTGATGGTTTCCCTTGCTGTGTGGAAGCTCTTTATTGTGGCGCTGCTCCATTCGTTTTTTTTGCCCGAGGAGATGTATCCGTAAACATTGTGCTACGAGAGATGTCTGATATTTTGCTGCCTACGGTTTCTTCTAGGATGTTTATAGTTTCCCATCTTACATCAACCCCTGAGCCACTCGGCTGGGATATTTTTATTTTTTATTTATTGTTGATGGTATTACAGATACCCCTGCATTTCATTGTATATTGATTGACTCAGGACCTCCAATGCTCGATTGAGCTGTATTGCAGCAAAGTGACATCCCTGTAGTTAATGTTATAGAAAGAAAAAGTCTAACACTGTTTAATAAATGAGATGCCTAGAGATTTTTGGCCTCAATGGTCATAATCAGGTAAGATAAATTACCTTTCATTTCCAGTTTTCTAAGCTTTGAATCTAAAAACAAAACAAAAAAATCACAAATAGGCATTGAGTATTGTCCAAATAATTTTTGGCATTTCAAGGGCCGATGACAGGAATTTTTTCTTGTTTTCTTTTTACAATTCAGTGGGTTCAGTAACATAATGGAATTTTTTTTTTCCTTTTAGGGCCTTTTTTTTGGGGGGGAAAAAACACACAATTTGATCAGCATGTGAACTTTGCAGAGAATTGCCGGTACTCTCGTAGGCTTGGTCTGTCAATATTTCCCTTCGCGTGCCTACGTGGACGTTCAAAAGGGAATTTGGTATTTAGCTCTGATTTCAATTTGAGTAGGGTTTGATCTCTAAATTTGGTTTTCTGAGCTCGCACGGTCCTCATCCAGGTTAATTAACGTGACAAGATTACGTTGGCTTCCTTTCTTCATTTTATCTTTCTCTGAACAAAAACGTCAATACCGACGATTAGGAAAAACTGCCTGAAAATGGTGTTGGCCGGCGAGGTGTTACGGGGTCGACATTTTATGACTCTTTTATGCCATTGATACTGTTTAACAATATATTTAAATCCTGGAGGCCCGGTGCATGACATTCGTGCACTGGGGGGTGGCGACCCTCAGCCCGGCCTGTGCCCTCTCGCAGTCCGGGACCCCTTGGGGGATGTCCGACTGCCGGCTTAGGCCTGCTTCCCAGCAGTCGGACATTCATCGAGGGGTCCTTAGCGCCAATGCTGGGATCACTGACCACCAGGGGGCAGCTCCTGCATTGAGCGTCTGCCCCCTGGTGGTCAGTGCGTGTCATAGCGACCGGTCGTTCCGCCGTTCGGTCGATTTGCCTATTAGCCTTTTATTATATAGGATGTTTATTTGTGTTCTATTTGTACTATTTTTTGCCGATATTTATTCCCTGGGATTGAGATGTTGTAAACATCAGCGCTTTCCTCATTACAATCTTGTTTTCTGTGTTCATTTCATTTGGGGATGATTTAAAGCGATTTCCAGCTCTTTTAATTTGTTTTCATTATGCCTCTCTTTTGCTTGATCAGTCTGGCCCGCGCTTGTTGTGATTAGTAAGCGTCTCAATACACCCGCTTTCGTAATTAGCGGGCCTTGTTGCCGCTTTCACAGACGTCGATCCTGACCCTGATCACATGTTATGCTCTTATTGAACTTGAATTTATTCTGTGTCTGTTATGTTGGTTTTGTTTGTCTGTTTGTTTCTCCTTCACGGCCCATGTAGTCCCTCCCATTCTTCCTTGCGGTCTTGTGAACAGAGTTGACGTTTTAATTTCAACTGTCAAGACTTCTTGCGACCTGTGAGATTTTCATCGGTGATACGGACATGATCACTGGGATCCAGGTGTTTTGTATGTTTTTTCAAAAAATACATGTGTTTTGTATTGCTTCTTAAAGAGAGAGGGAGAGAGAGGGAGAGACATCCATGATGAGAGAGAATCACGGATCGGCCGCCTCCTGCACGCCCCCTACTGGGGATGGAGCCCGCAACCCGGGCCTGTGCTCTGACCGGGAATTGAACCCTGACCTCTTGGTTCATGGGATGATGCTCGATCCATGGAGCCACATTGGCTGCCCAAAGTATTTTATGTTTTATATTTATGTATGTATATCTTTATATACATATTATATCTTTATATACATATATATCTTTATGTACATATATATATCTATATACATATATATATCTTTATATACATATATATCTTTATACACATATATCTTTATGTACATATATATATCTATATACATATATATATCTTTATATACATATATATCTTTATATACATATATATCTTTATGTACATATATATATCTATATACATATATATATCTTTATATACATACATATATCTTTATATACATGTATATCTTGAGGTATATATATATATACACACACACACACACACACACACACACACACACACATACAAATCCCGGCAGTCCTCTAGTTATGTCGGACTCAACGTACGTTGTTTCGTGGTTACGTCGTCATCTCCCATTTATTTATTAAAAAAAAGTTCCGTAATTTCGACGCAGGCACACATTTGCTTTATGTTTTTTATTATTCATTTACCACAGTAAGGTCAGGAATTGTTATCTTTCTTTTAATTTTTTTTTACCCTCTCACGTCATGGCTGCTGTGTCCGTGCTCCATGTGGGTGACATCGGTGCTTACATAGGTGGGTTCCGACTTACGGTACATGCAGCAGCGACAGTGGAGGGCCTAAGCCATCAGTCAGACGTCCCCCCGTCTCCCCGTCCCCCCAACCAGTGCACGAATTTCGTGCACCGCGCCTCGAGTCTGCGCATATTTGTCCCATATCTTTCATGATGGAATTCTTTTTTTCAGTATATTTTTATTGATTTCAGAGAGGAAGGGAGAGGGAGAGAGAGAAACATCCATTTATTGTTGCACCGATTTATGCATCCATTCATTGATCCTTGCATGTGTCCTGAATGAGGGATGGAACCCACAACCGGAAGATACGGCGATTGCCGGGGTCCAGCCCCAGCAGCTCCAGGGGTTCCCAAAGGTGTAGACGGAGTCGGCGAAGAAGGAATGACACGGAGACAGTGTTCAGTTGATCAGCAGCCTAGCCAGGATCTCCAGCCAAGTTCTGGTCTCGATCTCCAGAGAGGTTCTGCTTAGGATCTCCAGCCAGGTTGTGTGTCCATGGTCTCTTGCTAGGTTCTCCAGCCAGGTTCTCCAGGTTCTCCAGCCAGGTTCTGTAGCCAAGTTCCCTCGCTAGGTTCTCCAGCCAGGTTCTGTCCAGGTTCTCCAGCCAGGTTCAGTCACCAGGTTCTAGTCAGGTTCTCTTGCCAATTTCTGTAGTCAGGTTCAGTCCAGGATCTTTTGCCATGTTCTCTCCAGCGAAGTTCTTCTGTCTCTAGAGAACGTTCTGTGTAGGTTCTGTGCCAATTTCTGTCTCTCTCTCTCTGTCTCCTAAGTTCTGTATTTATACCAGTTGATTCAATGCTGTCAATCTCTATTCCAAAGGTTAGGGCGTATCTTATCTGCATTCCAGGGAGTAAAGATTATGTAGCTTAAGCATGATTGTTTGTAGTTTAAGTGATTAACTACCCGCCTGGCACTTAGTTAAGGAGTTTCATCCCCTCCCTGACTTCAGGGAAAAATCCCTACCTGGGGAAACAACCTTTCTCAGAGAGGTGACCTTGGTTAAAACACACAGCGCTAAGGGGAGCAAACATATTAAGAACAGTATGCCATATATGCCAGGTCCCTTGAAACAGCAAGGATGGACCGGCTCCCGGCAAATTCCCCCTTTTTTATTTTTTAAAAGCGGGCATTAAAAAGAAAAAGAAAAAAAACCCCAAATGCTCTCTTGTATCCATTTTAAGAGTAGGATTGGCGCTTTCCGCTATTACCTGAGTCCTGATCTATCACCCCAGGGAGAGCTTCCAATCCTGCACTTTCCCGGGGTGGAAAGGCTGCAGTGGGGTTAAGGATAAGGCTCCTTGGGCCTACCTCCTCCCATGCCTTTACATTTACCTTTCCTTCCTCAGAAAAGCATGGACATACTTCTTGTATAAAATGTTCTGTCTGACTGGGAGTAACCTTAATTCCTCTGCTAGCAAGCATATGTGTTAAAAGATCAATACAGAGTCTTTTTTCTTTGGACTCAGTATGGCACATCTTCTCAATCTGAGTTCTGTACTATCCACCTTCTTACCCTACTTATCCTCTGTAGGGGGGTCTGCAGTACCCTGGTGGAGTCCTATCCGTCCCGAGTGTTGGGTTCTCAATGGGGGGGGGGGGGTGTGGGCTTACCTAGGGGAATCCTGTTCCAGGGGTTCCCAAAGGTGTGGATGGAGTCGGCAAAGACTATCCACCCTCTTCCTACGGTGGAGTCCTATCCATCCCGAGAGTGGGGCTTACCTAGGGGTCCCTGTTCGGGCGCCATATGCTGGGGTCCAACCCCAGCAGGTCCAGGGGTCCCCAAAGGTGTGGACGGAGTCGGCGAAGAAGGAATGACAAGGAGGCAGCGTTCAGTTGATCAGCAGCCTAGCCAGGATCTCCAGCCAAGTTCTGGTCTCGATCTCCAGAGAGGTTCTGCTTAGGATCTCCAGCCAGGTTCTGTGTCCATGGTCTCTTGCTAGGTTCTCCAGCCAGGTTCTCCAGGTTCTCCAGCCAGGTTCTGTAGCCAAGTTCCCTCGCTAGGTTCTCCAGCCAGGTTCTGTCCAGGTTCTCCAGCCAGGTTCAGTCACCAGGTTCTAGTCAGGTTCTCTTGCCAATTTCTGTAGTCAGGTTCAGTCCAGGATCTTTTGCCATGTTCTCTCCAGCGAAGTTCTTCTGTCTCTAGAGAACGTTCTGTGTAGGTTCTGTGCCTAGGTTCTGTCTCTTGCTGTCTTGTTACATCTGTATTTATACCAGTTGATTCAATCCTATCAATCTCTATTACAAAGGTTAGGGCGTTTCTTATCTCCATTCCAGGGAGTAAAGATTATGTAGCTTAAGCATGATTGTTTGTAGTTTAAGTGATTAACTACCCACCTGGCACTTAGTTAAGGAGTTTCATCCCCTCCCTGACTTCAGGGAAAAATTCCTACCTGGGGAAACAACCTTTCTCAGAGAGGAGACCTTGGTTAAAACACACAGCGCTAAGGGGAGCAAACATATTAAGAACAGGATGCCATATATGCCAGGTCCCTTGAAACAGCAAGCATGGACCGGCTCCCGGCAGGCGATGACGTCATAGCCCGCTGAGCTCCCTGGCCTGGGCTGTGCGGAGCCTCTAAATCGTTCATTGTTCTGCATCCATGTATTTCTTTGGGAAAAGTCCTTCCAAGTGTTTCTCCAAGAGGGTTTCATGGGGCCCGTCCTCTGAAGACGTTTCACACCTGAGAATACGGTTGGTTCTTTCTTTGCATTTCCACTTACAACAGCGGTTCTCAGCCTGTGGGTCACGACCCCTTTGGGGGGGTCGAACGGCCCTTTCTCGGGGGTCGCCTAAGCCCTGGTGAATCTCGCTCTCCCCCACACATCCCCTGCTGTTCTTCTCCCTCAAAATTTGAATATATTTTGAGTCTGTTTTCGGTTTTTAAAAGTCCTGATAATTGGTCCAGTTGTTCGTTTGTTTTAAAAAAAATAAGCGTTCTTGGCCCTGGCCCGTGTGGCTCAGTGGGTAGAGCCTCAGCCTGCGGACCGAAGGGTCCCGGGTTCGATTCCTGTCAAGGGCACGGACCTCGGTTGCAGGCTCCTCCCCGGCCCTTGCCCTGGTCGGGGCGCGTGCAGGAGGCAACCCATTGATGCGTGTCTCATTCGTAACGACTTTTCTCTCTGCCTTTCCCTCTCTTTTCCGCTCTCTCTAAAAGAAAATATCCTTGGGTGAGTATTAAAAAATAAATAAATAAAAATTATAACCCCTCCACCCCCTCAAAATAACGGTTCTTTTATTAGAGAAAATTTCCATTATAAATCTGATATATTTCTTAATTTCCTCCCTGAACAATCTCTTCCAGTCATTTCATTAAAGTTCCTCTCAGCCTGTGAACCTCTGTTGCTCTCTCTTTATGAATATCCTCTATTAGAAAAGCCCAACATGCAAATTGTCCCCTCGACCGGGTGTTCGAACGGGAATTTGACCGGGAGTTCGACCAAGGGGGTGGAGAAGACCCGCCAACCACGGGGAGGGCGGGAGGCCCTGGCCGGCAGCCACTAGGGACCCTACCAGTGTACGAATTTCGTGCACCGGGCCTCTAGTTTTCATATAATAAAATCACGATATTTACATCCCCTGTATTTTGGCAATTGGGGATTTTTTTTATTTCTGCCCATTTCTCTCCCAAATACCTTTTGGAAAAACGATGATCTTTCCTCCTCGTTGCCCTGTAAACGCAGTTAAAGTTTTAATGATCCCCGTAAGGGCGTCTTTCCATCTGTCAGATCCTCACCCCTGATGCTGAAATTATCATCGGAATCTAAGTAGTTTGCGTATGTTTTTATTTATTTTTTTAAATTTTTTTTGGGTGGGTGTGAATGTCTTTAAAATATGTTTTTATTGATATCACAGAGGAAGGGAGAGCGAGAGCGAGAGAAACATCAATGAGGGGAGAGAATCACGGATCGGCTGCCGCCTGCATGCCCCCTCCTGGCCGCTGTGGGCATTCTTTGACTTAATTCTCCCCTTTTGAGCCCATTCTTTGAACCCTTCTGTTAAACATCTTATGTTTCCTGTCCCCTGACAAGCAATCGTACCTGCATCCCAAATTGCGATCATTCTTTCTCGATCCCATGGGAGACATTTAATAGATCTGTGTTTATTGGGACCATTCATCGCTCTGATACATAGATTATTCTCTTTCTTCTCACTATTTCTGCTCCTGGCTGGCTCCCTAAATACTTAATATTCGTTTATCATTTATTTCAGTGGCGTCAGCAGGTGCATCTTGAGAGGTGATCGCTGTCTAAGGGCTTATGAATAACCCAACCTTTCGGGGTACAGAGGGGAGGAGACGGGGGTCCCTCCACGAAGTGCCTTGGGGACTCTAGTTGTCCCTTAACCAAGGACTTTTATTTTTATTTATTTATTATTTTTAAATATATTTTATTGGTTTTTTTACAGAGAGGAAGGGAGAGGGACAGGGAGTCAGAAACATCGATAAGAGAGAGACATCGATCAGCCGCCTCCTGCACGCTCCCCACTGGGGATGTGCCCGCAACCCAGGTACATGCCCTTGACCGGAATCGAACCCGGGGCCCTTCAGCCCGCAGGCCGATGCTCTATCCACTGAGCCACACCGGTCAGGGCTGAACAAAGGAATTTAAAGAAAATATATTTTTATTAATTGCAAGGAAGAGAGGGAGAGAGAGAGAAGCATCCATGAGGAGAGGGAATCATGGATCGGCCGCCTCCTGCACGCCCCCTACTGGGGATCGAACCCACAACCCGGGCCTGTGCCCCGATCGGGAATCGAACCCGGGACCTCCTGGTTCCTAGGTCGATTGATGCTCGACCCCTGAGCCACACCAGCTGGGCGTATCCACCTGCATTTATTGTTTAATCTCTCCATTTATCTATTGACTTATGGAAAGAAAATAGTTTGATCTAAGAAAAAGGAAGGTGAGCTCCTTATAGAGTTTGGAAATGAGCCCCTTATCAGAGGGGTCCTGGGCGGATACGCCCGTCAGAGAAACACGAGTCTCCCGCGGTCTCGCTCAGATGTGGAACCTAAAGAGCAGAGCAAACCGATGATCGAAATAGATCCAGAGACGCGGGTGCAAGGAACAGAGTGTGGAACCTCAGAGGGAAGGCGGGGGAGGGCGCGTGTGTGGGGAGATAAATGGGGAATTTATAATTTATATGCTTACGGATTTGTGCACATGGAAAGGAAATTAATTACAAGAAATATTTTAGAGGCCGAGGAGGGACCAGGGGTGGGCTCCAGGGCGTGTCCGGCCCATCTCGCTCAGTCCCGATTGGCCGGACCCCAGAAGCAAGCTAACCTACCGGCTGGAGCGTCTGCCCCCTGGTGGTCAGTGCACGTCATAGCGACTGGTCGACCAGTTGACCGTCTGCCCCCTGGTGGTCAGTGCCCGTCATAGTGACTGGTCGACCAGTTGACTGTCTGCCCCTGGTGGTCAGGGCACGTCATAGCGACTGGTTGACCACTTGACCGTCTGCCCCCTGGTGGTCAGTGCACGTCATAGCGACTGGTCGACCAGTTGACCGTCTGCCCCCTGGTGGTCAGTGCACGTCATAGCGACTGGTCGACCAGTTGACCGTCTGCCCCCTGGTGGTCAGTGCACGTCATAGCACCTGGTCGACCGGTCGACTGTCTGCCCCTGGTGGTCAGTGCACGTCATAGCGACTGGTCGACCGGTTGACTGTCTGCCCCCTGGTGGTCAGTGCACGTCATAGCGACTGGTTGACTAGTTGACTGTCTGCCCCTGGTGGTCAGTTCACGTCATAGCGACTGGTCAACCAGTTCACTGTCTGCCCCTGGTGGTCAGTGCACGTCACAGCGACTGGTCAACCGGTTGACTGTCTGCCCCCTGGTGGTCAGTGCCTGTCATAGCGACCGGTTGAGCGGCCTTAGCCTATCATTAGCCTATGACACTTGGATTGGTTGAACGGCCGACTGGTCGACCCGACACTTAATATATTAGGCTTTTATTCTATAGAATAGCAACCCAAAGCCTAGGTTATTTAAGCATCACTCTGCAGAATCTGTGTATTACCTTAGAGACTTCTGGAATGTGTCAATTTGCAAGAAGGAAATGAGATTTGGGGATTCCCACTAAAATATTCGTGGATCTGTAAACAATTTCCCCAAGCCCTGACAGTGTCCCAGGAATTGCCGATTACTGTCGAACCTTGTACCTCGTTAACACGATTCAGCTTTCTGTTCTCTCGTACCCTCTTTAACATTTTCTCGGCAACACGTACAATGTTTTGCGTAGAAATCGTGCCCAGTTTTCGTTACCTTTAATCCCAAAGGAAACGTGCCCACACGACAGGAATGCAATTCTCGGGGGACATGTACCAGCCGTCTTCCTACTCTTGTCGAGGAGCCAAAATTAAACCCGTCATACATCTCGAGCCCTTTTTAATATCTGGAAATGACATAAAATTTTCATCAGCCAACGAACCGATATCGTGCCTGGATTTGCCTTTTTCTGGAACTCATCATGGCCCCTGAATAGTTGATGTTTCATCGCCACGATGTAATCATGCCTGACTAGCTGAGTTTCGTTCGGATAGCAGAATGTGACCCCATTCAATATTCCCCTATTTGCATGGATTTTCATGTCCTGTAGACACCCCTTTCTATAGCTTTTATTGGCTATTTTTTTTTTGTTTTGGTTTTTCTACCTCTTTCCTGCTTACCCCCTGTATCTTGGGCTATTGCCTTTCTTTCTACATTTCAACCAATAACTTCAAAAGGAAGGTTTTTAAAGGAGATAGAAGAGCAATCGAGGGGGAAGACGTTAGGGATGCATAAAAGGCACACTCATATATACCTGTGGGACTAGGAAAAAGTCTATATATATCGGGTTTATTTGATTTTTTTTAAAATTTTAAGCAAGATTTTAAAAATTAGCAACAGGCACCCTATGCAACGTCATGCGGATCAAAGAAACAAGTAGCAAAAAAGTGGCCTTCTACCCATAGAACGGCTCCTATGGTAATGAAGAGGTTTCCCGTGTAAATCCTACTGAAATGCAATTTTTAGAATCATACTTACATGTGGCCCTGGCCGGTGTGGCTCAGTGGATAGAGCGTCAGCCTGTGGACTGAAGGGTTCCGGGTTCTATTCCTGGTCCAGGGCACATGCCCGGGGTGCGGGCTCCATCCCCGGTAGGGGGCGTGCAGGAGGCAGCCGATGCATGATTCTCTCTCATCATGGATGTTTCTATCTCTCCTTCCTTCCTGTCTGAGATCAATAAAAAACATATATATATATATATATATATATATATATATATTTAAATTAAAAAAAATATTCCTAGCCGGTTTGGCTCACTGGTAAGGATGTCAGCCTATGAACTGAAGGGTCCTGGGTTCGATTCCCCGTCAAGGGCACAGGCCCAGGTTGTGGCATTCATCCCCAGTAGGGGGCGTGCAGGAGGCAGCCAGTCCATGATTCTCTCTCATCATGGATGTTTCTCTCTCTCTCTCCCCCTACCTTCCTCTCTGAAATCAATAAAAAATATATATATTTAAATTAAAAAAAATTATTCCTAGCTAGTTTGGCTCAGTGGATAAGAGCATCGGCCTGTGGACTGAAGGGTCCCGGGTTCGATTCCCGGTCCAGGGCACAGGCCCGGGTTGCGGGCTCGATGCCCAGTAGGGGGCGTGCAGGAGGCGGCCGGTCTATCATTCTCTCTCATCATGGATGCTTCCACTAGCATCTCTCTCTCTGATGTGAACTGTGCTTGCATCCACATGTGGTCTTGACATGCACCCTTGTTGGTCTCTGCGCTCACAAGACACCCCCCTGTCCCCGCGTCCGTCCGTGCCCTCCATCCGTGAGATTCGAACAACATGACAGCCAGAGGCCCTCAGCGCGTTCGCACCCCTGACCTTCCATCCCCGGCATAATGGCCGGCGGCTGTCCACGCGTCCCCCAGCCGTACTCAACCTGGCCAGGCACCGGGAGTCTTGCATAAAGAGCTGCGTACCAATAGCATCGTCCATAGGACGTTCGGCCCCGGAGACACTCGGCTCATCATTTTCCTCTTCCAAGGAGCCACCTGCCAAAGGCGAATTCCGAGGACGCCACCTTCAAGGTGAACGTTTAGTCCAGAAGCCTCGTGCCCCGGACTTTTGATCCCAGCAGCTTCAAACGATGACATGATGATTTTCCTTCCCCGCTGTCCTCTGATCGAGACAGGCCGGCCCTTGCCGAGAAGAGACGTGTCTCAAATTCTTGCAAAACAAGGTCACGGGTCAGCAGGACTCTTTTCGAAATGTGTCAGAAAATTGGAGACTCCTCTGACATTTCTTTTTTCACGTTTTTTTTTTTTTTTTTTGGACGTAGATTTGTGCCTGTGATTTTTTTTCTTTCTATTTTTTTTTAATTATTTTATTACTAGAGGCCTGGTGCACGAATTTGTGCACCGGTGGGGCCCCTCGGCCTGGGCGGCAATTTGGGCCAATGGGGGCGGGACTGCAGGAGGTTGGCCGGCCTGGGAGGGACCCCAGGAGGGCTCCAGGGCGTGTCTGACTCCTCTTGCCAGTCCCAATCGGCTGGACCCCAGCAGCAAACTCACCTACCGGTCGGAGTGGCTGCCCCTGGTGGTCAGTTCACGTCATAGCGACTGGTCGAGCGGTCAACCAAATAGTGGACCAGTCGGTCGGACACTTAGCATATTATGTTTTTACTAGAGGCCCGGAGCACGAAATACGTGAATCGGAGGGTGGGGGTGTCACTCAGCCCGGCCTGCACCCTCTCGCAATCTGGGACCGCTGGCTCCTAACCACTCGTCTGCCTGATCGCCCCTAATTGCTTCCCTACTGGCCTGATCACCCCTAGCTGCTCTACCTGCTGGCCTGATCACCCCCAAACTGCCCCCCACCCTGCCGGCCTGATTGCCCCTAACTTCCCCCTATGCTGGCCTGATCGCCCTTAACTGCCTCCCCCTCCCCCAATGCCGGTGTGACTGCCCCAAACTGCCCCCGTGACTTTGTTCGGAAGGATGTCCGGAAGATGTCCGGTCTGATTAGCATATTACCCTTTTCATTAGTCTTGATTGTATAGGATTTTTTAACCCTCACCCGAGGATATTTTTCCCATTGAATTTTTAGAGAGAGTGGGAGGGAGGGGGAGAGAAAGACTGATGTGAGAGAGACACATCGATGGGTTCCATCCCCCACCAGGGCTGGGGAGGAGCCTGCAAATGGAGGTACATGCCCTTGACTGGAATCAAACCCGGGTTGTGGGCTCGATCCCCAGTCGGGGGCGTGCAGGAGGCGGCCGATCCATGATTCTCTCCCATCATGGATGTTTCCCTCTCTCTCTTTCCTTCTCCCTTCCTCTCTGAAATCAATAAAGATATATTTTTAAAAAACACACCAAAAGCGTTGACCTAAAACGCAGCAATAGATCCTGGCCTGTGTGGCTCAGTGGATAGAGCCCTGGCCTGCAGACCGAAGGGTGTCGGGTTCGAGTCTGGTCAAGGACCCATGCCTCGGTTGCAGGCTTGAGCCCCGCCTTGCTCAGGGCATGGATAGGAGTCAGCCAATTCCCATCGATGTTTCTCTCTCCCTGTCTCTCCCTCTCTCTCTAAAAATCAATGGAAAATTATCCCCGGGCGAGGAGTAAGAAACAAACAAAAAACCTCAAGCCATAGACTATCGAACCCCAATGCTCTACATCGGAAATTAAGACAAAATAATATTGAGCGTCAACTGTAACTAAAAAATCCACATATTTAAACATCACGTAATGTCATATGTCAAATATATATATATATGCTAGAGGCCCGGTGCACACAATTTGTGCACAGACAGGGGTCTCTAGGCCTGGCCCACATTCAGGGCCAATCTGTGGGGTGACCGGCGGGGCGATAGGGGGGTCCCCTTTGTCACCCGCCTTGGCCGGCCCGGGGCCTGCAGGCTGGGGGCAACTCCTTCATTGAGCGTCTGCCCCCTGGTGGTCAGTGTGCGTCATAGCAACCAGCCGTTCCGCCATTCAGTCAATTTGCATATTAGGCTTTTGTTATATAGGATATTTTAAGAAATATTTTTTCTTTCTTTATTAATATATTTTATTGATTTTTTTTTTACTGAGAAGAAGGGAGAGGGATAGAGAGTTAGAAACATTGATGAGAGAGAATCATCGATCGGCTGCGTCCTGCACGCCCCCTGCTGGGAATTCAGCCCACAACCCGGGCCTGTGCCCTTGATCGAAAAATCGAACCCGGGACCCTTCAGGCCGCGGGCCGACGCTCTGTCTACTGAGCCACACCAGCCAGGGCTGTCCAACATTTTTTAAAACACACACACACACGTGTGATTAAGGTTTTTAAACGCAAACCAAGCGATAGACGCGAAACATACGTTCTCCAGAGATAACCAGCACCTCATGCGAAATCGCCGGCGATGACAAAGAGCGTTCTCCCCCTTCCCGGCGGCCGCCTCTGATGCATGACTTGGGAAGCCGTTTGCCGTCACGACACATTCATCCGAGGGGAATGCGAGATGGGAAGCATCACTCAGGGGATAATAGGATCCCGTCGGAGACAGCCCGCGTCCGCCCGATGACGAATGACGGAGGCAGAGAGCATCGGACGAAAACCTGGGAGATGAACGTGAGCAGGAAAATCATAGACGTGTTCATCGTCTAGGGCAGCGGTTCTCAACCTGGGGGTCGCGGCCCCTCTGGGGGTCGAACGGCCCTTTCACAGGGGTCGCCTCAGACCGTCGGAAAACACACCTATAATCGCATATTGTTTTTGTGATTGATCACTGTGCTTTCATGATGTTCCATGTGTCACCATGAAAATGCATCCTGCAGATCAGATGTTTCCATGACGATTCGTAACAGCAGCCACATGACAGTGATGACGTAGCCACGGGAATAATGTTATGGTTGGGGGTCCCCACAGCATGGGGAGCTGTATTCAAGGGTCGCGGCCTTAGGAAGGTTGAGAACCACTGATATAGATAGATATATAGATATAGATGATATAGATATAGATATAGATAAAGATGATATAGATATATAGATATCGATGATATAGATATAGATGATATAGATATAGATATAGATATAGATGATATAGATATAGATGATATAGATATAGATACAGATGATATAGATATAGATATAGATATACATGATATAGATATAGATATAGATGATATAGATATAGATAGATATAGATATAGATACAGATGATATAGATATAGATATAGATATAGATGATATAGATATAGATGATATAGATATAGATACAGATGATATAGATATAGATATAGATATAGATATAGATGATATAGATATAGATGATATATAGATATAGATGATATAGATAGATGTAGATATAGATGATATAGATAGATGTAGATATAGATGATATATAGATATAGATGATATAGATATAGATATAGATATAGATGATATAGATATAGATGATATAGATATAGATATAGATATAGTGATGAAGCAGCAAAGAGAATAATGTTATGATTGGGGGTCCCCACGGCATGAGGAGCTGTATTCAAGGGTCGCGGCCTGAGGAAGGTTGAGAACCGCTGATCTAGGGTCTGGGAAAACTCTCAGGATTATAAGAACTTCGATACTATTGTCTTCGTGTTATTTTATTATTATTTTTTTCAATCTTTTATCCTTTTTCTTTCTCTTTTTTTTTTTTGGTGCAATACTATTTTCTTCATCGCAAAGCATCCTGTGATTGCTAAATATTACTCCAGTCATACTAATTTATTATTATTACTATTTTTTTAAATATATTTTATTGATTTTTTTGCAGAGAGGAAGGGTGAGGGATAGAGAGAAAAACATCGATGATGAGAAAGAATCATCGGTCAGCTGCCTCCTGCACGTCCCCTGCTGGGGATGTGCTCCCAACCAAGGCACATGCCCTTGACCGGAATCGAACCCGGGACCCTTCGGTCCGCAGGCTGACGCTCTATCCACTGAGCCACACCAATCAGGGCCCAGTGATACTAATTTAAATAGGACTCTATCAATAATAAGGCCTGCACCTGCAGTTAGTAATATAAATATATAAAATTTGCTAGTATCTTATAATACGAATAAAATAATCATTTAAAATGTGGCATTTTATCCCAGACCGTGTAGCTGAGCGGTTGAGCATCCACCTAGGAACCAGGAGATCAGGGTTCGATTCCCGGTCAAGGGCACGTGCCCGGGTTGCGGGCTCCATCCCCAGTGGGGGGCGTGCAGGAGGCGGCCGATCCGTGATTCTCTCTCCTCATGGATGTTTCTCTCTCTCTCTCTTTCTCCCTTCCGCTCTCCGAAATCATTAAAAATATGTTTAAAAAAAAATAAATCCACGCTGCCTTCGCCCTGATATCCTAACCGTGGAAAATAATTCTGCCCTTAAAATGCCAAAGGCGATTTTCTCCTGTTGCACTGCCTGGCACCGTGTTAGGAACTGAGGTCATTTTTTCGGGGGTGGCGTCCTGTCGCTTTCTTGGGCTCCGTGGTGGCGTGAAAGCAGGGAAAGTGTCCCCCGGACAGAGCACCGCTCAGCTGTCGATGCCTCTTTCCTCTTTGGCGTTTTTGTCCTCAGCTACTGCAGGGTGTGCAGATGGATAGTAAATGGTTTGCATTTTCTCCTGGCATTTCCCTCGATTGTTCAAAAGTCCGGGTGTGCGCCGTGAAACGACCCGAGTACGGGGCGCGGCCAACGGCGCCGCTGAGCGAAGGGAACGTCCGTGGCTGGCATTTTTGGCCGGTTCCCAGAGGGCACCATTGCTTCTCTTCGTTTGCAAATTGGGGGGCTGGTGCACAAAATTCCTGCACCCCCTAACCCCTCCGCCCTTGGGAACTGTAGGCAGGGAGAGGCTACAGGTAAGATGGGGAAATCGCGGGCAGACGAGAATCGCACATTAGAAATCAGGGGGAGATATGAAAGAGCATCAAACAGCCCGACCGGTGTGGCTCAGGGGTTGAGCATCGACCTAGGAACCAGGAGGTCAAGGTTCGATTCCCAATCAAGGCCACATGCCCAGGTTGCAGGCTGGATCCCCAGTAGGGGGCGTGCAGGAGGCAGCCGATCCCTGATTCCCTCTCATCATGGATGTTTCTGTCTGTCTCTCCCTTTCTCTCTGAAATCAATAAAACATTAATAAAATAAAAGGCGAGAGAGAGAGAGAGAGAGAGAGATAAGGTGCAAATGACTCTCGGTCAAAAACCATTAAGCAGCATCACCGTGCAAGAAGGGAATTGTCTGAAACTCATTCACAGAAACGCCTTCAGTCATTTATATGTAAACGAAGACACGTCCGTTTTGCTCTATTCCGTTTCCCTCGTTACTTTATTATCTTTTCGCCCGGAATTCTGGCAAAATGAAGTTCCGTCACCTGTGGGGATAGTCAGATGAGAATTCTGCACCTTTCGCGGCTGGATGAATTGATGGGGCGTTTTGGAAGAAATCAGGCGTTCTATATTGACACTAGAGGCCCGGTGCATGAAAAGTCGTGCATTGGAGGTGGGGGTGTCCCTCAGCCCAGCGGGATGGATTGATGGGGTGTTTTGGAAGAAATCAGATGTTTCCATGACGATTCATAACAGCAGCCACATGACAGCGATGACGTAGCAACGAGAATAATGTTATGGTTGGGGGTCCCCACAGCATGGGGAGCTGTATTCAAGGGTCACGGCCTTAGGAAGGTTGAGAACCACTGATATAGATAGATATATAGATATAGATATAGGTATAGATATAGATATAGATATAGATGATATAGATATAGATGATACAGATATAGATGTAGAAATAGATATAGATATAGATATGTAGATGATATAGATATAGATATAGACATAGATATAGATATAGATGATATAGATATAGATATAGATGATATAGATATAGATAGATATAGATGATATAGATATAGATATAGATGATATAGATATAGATTAGATATAGATATAGATGATATAGATATAGATATAGATGATATAGGTATTGGTAGATATAGATGATATAGATATAGATATAGATATAGATGATATAGATATAGATTAGATATAGATATAGATGATATAGGTATAGATATAGATGATATAGATATAGGTAGATATAGATGATATAGATATAGATATAGATATAGATATAGATGATATAGATATAGATATAGATATAGATGATATAGATATAGATTAGATATAGATATAGATGATATAGATATAGATATAGATGATATAGATTTAGATATAGATGATATAGATATAGATATAGATATAGATGATATAGATATAGATATAGATATAGATATAGATGATATAGATATAGTGATGAAGCAGCAAAGAGAATAATGTTATGGTTGGGGGTCCCCACAGCATGAGGAGCCGTATTCACGGGTCGTGGCCTTAGGAAGGTTGAGAACTGCCGTTCTAGAGACACAAATGCTGAGCCATCATTTCAGTTTTTTGGGTTTTTTTTTATCCCCTCTCTTCCGTTTCCTAATTCACGATCAATGTCTTATATATTAATGACCGGCTTTCTCCAGTCGCCTCGCCCCTTGGGGATTTTGCTGCTCTGGTGTATTCCGTTCCCGTGAGGGTGTGGGTGACGGCTGCGTTTTCTCCCGTTATCAGTGCGTGAGCTATTGTGCCGGCTCAGAACAGCCCCTTTTATTCTGTTTGTGCAGAATGACGCTCATCGGACCATAGGTCAGTGGCCGAGGTCGTCCGAGCACCATTTCACCATAGAGAACATTGCTAAAATGCACCGTAAATCTTCCATCGAACTCCAGTTGATCCTAATTGGATTTGATATGATTTTGAAAAATTTTTTTTGTATTTTTTTCAGAGAGGAAGGGAGAGGGGGAGAGAGAGATAGAAACATCCATGATGAGAGAGAATCACGGATCAGCTGCCTTCTGCATGCCCCCTACTGGGGATCGAGCTCACAACCCGGGCATGAGCCCTTGTGCAGGATTCGAACCCGGGACCCTTCCATCCACAGGCTGATGTCCTATCCAGTGAGACAAACCAGCTAGAAATAATGTTTTTAATAACATATATATATATATATATATATATATATATATATGTGTGTGTGTATATATGTGTGTGTGTGTATATATATATATATATATATATATATATATATATATTTATGTATAATATGTATGTATATTATTGATTTCAGAGAGGAATGGAGAGGGAGAGAAAGAAACATCCATGATGAGAGAGAATCATGGATCAGCCGCCTCCTGCACGCCCCCTACTGGTTGGGGATGGATCCCACAACCCGGGCATGTGCAATTGACCGGGAATCGAACCCGGGACCTCCTGGTTCACAGGTCAACCACCAACCCCTGAGCCACGCCGGCCAGGCATGATGATGTCCATTCGATCAGCGCTCCTCGCACCCAACACTGTGGACAAAACTGTAAGCAGGTGGGGTTTGGCTGCACCTTCGCTCAGCCGTCGTCACGCAAAGAGCAGTTCTTCTATTGGGCACCTATTTTTGTGGGTTTTTGTTTTTGCTTCTAGATTTTTGTTCTAGACCCAGATTTCGCCCTGGCCAGCAAGCTCAGTGGTTAGAGCAATGGCCCCCTGCCTCTTAGGATCTCGGGTTCGATTCCCGGTCAAGGGCACCCACCTGGGTTCCAGGTTCGATCCCAGGCCCTGGGCAGGGTGAGTGGTGGAGGCCCCCAACCCATCTCATGTCGATGTTTCTCTCTCTCCCGCTAACCTCCTCTCCTTCCATCCTGTCTCTCTCAAAAATAAAATCGGTGGAAAAAAATATCGTTGGGTGAGGATCAACCCAAAAAATAAAAAGAAAAATTGGGCCCTCACTGTAGTATTGTTATCGAGGTTTTATTTTTATATTTTTTATAATTTTTTATAATATATTTTATTGATTTTTTTTTAGAGAGAGGAAGGGAGAGGGATAGAGAGAGAGTTAGAAACATCGATCAGCTGCCTCCTGCACGCTCCCCACTGGGGATGTGCCCGCAACCAAGATACATGCCCTCGACGGGAATCGAACCCGGGACCCCTCAGTCCGCAGGCCGACGCTCTATCCACTAAGCCACACCGGCCAGGGCTAGAGTCTTTATTTTTCCGTTTATCTTAAATGGATACCTTTTCGCCACCCACCACCACCAATGGTCCCGGATCCCCTATAATAAAAGCCTAATAGGGTACATGTCCGATCGTCCGTTCAACCAATCAGAGCGTCATATGCTAATGATATGCTAAGGCCGCTCTACCGCTCGCTGTGACGTGCACTGACCACCAGGGGGCAGACAGCCCACAGGTCCACCAGTGGGGTCCCCCGGCCTGTGCCCTCTTGCAATCTGGGCTGAGGTCCCCCCTCCGTCCCAGTGCACGAATTTCGTGCACCGAGCCTCTAGTATAGAAATATCCCAAACAGACCCCGGACGCCATTTCCTGGCGTGAATTATCACCTTTTTGATTATGACGAAAACATGAACCTTTTGGCCTCTCGCGGCTCCTCCCTCGCTTATAAAAGCTTTGCCGGCTCTTGCCTCGAGCTGGCATTCAGCACCGCGTGTCGCGTGCACATATATCTCGGAATTTTGTCTGAAAGGCAGGACTTCTCAGCCCAAGCTTATGGAAAATTCCGACCGAGTGGGAGGAAGAATACTGTTGATAATACTGCGTGAACATTGGGGAAACCGTCCCATGTATAAGGGCCAGCTCGGCAAAACCTCCTCGCTGGCTGGTTTGGCTCAGTGGCCAGAGCGGGAACCTGCAGACCCCAGGGTCCTGGGTTCGAGTCCAGCCAAGGGCAGGTAACCCGGGTTGCAGGCTCGATCCCGGGCCCTGGTGGGGGCACGAGTGGGAGGCAACCAATCAATGAGTCTCTCTCACATCGATGCCTCTCTCTCTCTCTCCTTGCACCCTTTCAAAAAAAAAATCTCTGAAAAATATATCTATCACCGGGTGAAAATTAACAAAATAAATCCCCCCAAATAAAATATTTCATATGTGTTGGGGTCCATCGGCGAAAAAGGAGACATGTAATACAGCCATGAAAATAGTCAATAAATAAATATTTCATATGCTTATTTTTTAGGGTTCTACAATTTTTTTTTAAATCATTTTGTTACTTATCTCTCCTGCTGGTCTGGAAAATTTAAGAATGGGGCCGACATTCTCTCCCTTGCATGAGCAATTCCATGTCCGGGAAGAGAAATTCGTGAATATCACTTTTATTGATGATGATTGTAGTGTTTTTTTTTTTATTTTGTCTTTTTTGGTAACATTAGATTCATGCTTTATTCATCTCACCAGGGGCAACTCCCTTGTCCCATGAGCTCGTCGATACGGACCAGCGCGAGGCGTCTCTGGTACCAGGCGTCTTGCGCGTCGGACATGTCTCACTTTTGCATTTCAGGGCGAGGAACTTTATTCGCAATTTTCGCTGGGACGTGTCTCCACTCACCCCAGGGGCGTGGCCTCTTAGAGTCGCGAATAAACATCCGAGTCACTGATACAATCCTCTCTGATGTGATGAAAGGCGGTTTATATGTTCTGTTTCTTTTTTAAAAAATATATTTTTATTGATTTCAGAGAGGAAGGGAGAGAAGGAGAGAGAAGCATCCATGATGAGAGAGAATCACGGATCGGCCGCCTCCTGCATGCCCCCTACTGGGGATCCAGCCTGCAATCCGGGCCTGTGCCCTTGACCGGGATTCGAACCCTGACCTCCTGGTTCATAGATCGATGCTCAAAAATTAAGTCCTGCTGGCCGAGCACAAAACATATATTTTTTAAATTTTTTTTATCTGTTATTTTTAATAGGCGATACTTTATGATCGATTGTTATTATTATTATTATTGTTACTAGAGGCCTGGTGCACAAAATTCATGCATATTTTTGTTACTAGAGGCCTGGTGCACAAAATTCATGCATATTATTGTTACGAGAGGACTGATGCACAAAATTCATGCATATTATTGTTACTAGAGGCCTGGTGCACAAAATTCATGCATATTATTGTTACGAGAGGCCTGGTGCACAAAATTCATGCATATTATTGTTACGAGAGGCCTGGTGCACAAAATTCATGCATATTATTGTTACGAGAGGCCTGGTGCACAAAATTTATGCATATTATTGTTACTAGAGGCCTGGTGCACAAAATTCATGCATATTATTGTTACTAGAGGCCTGGTGCACAAAATTCATGCATATTATTGTTACGAGACGCCTGGTGCACAAAATTCATGCACTGGGGTTAGGGGGCGGGTCTCTCAGCCCGGCCAGCACCTCTCCAATCTGGGATCCCCTCTCGCCACCCAGAACCCCTGGCTCCTAACTGCTCATCTGCCCGCCTGATCCCCCTGACTGCCCCCACCTGCCCCCACCCCAGCCTGATCCCCTTAACTGCCCGTCTGCTCTCCCTTCCTCTCCGCAACCTTTGGACCCCCTGGCGCAGGCGTCCTGAGAGCTCTCCACCTGCCTGACCCCGTCCTGATTGGTCGATACCTGCCAGCATCCTGGACAATTTGCATATTCTTCTATTATTAGTACGGATTTTTTTTTGCCGATATCCTAGTGATCACCATGTCTCAGACATTGATTTAAGATGCATTCACGGCCTTAGCTGGTGTGGCTCAGTGGATAGAGCGTCGGCCTGCAGGCTGAAGGGTCCCGGGTTTGATTCCCGGTCAAGGGCACATGCCCGGGTTGTGGGCTCGATCCCCAACCAGTAGGGGGCGTGAATGTGAATTATAAATGAAAGAAAGAAATCTGAAGAACACAGATCTTTTAAAAAATATGTTTTTATTGGTATTTAGAGAGAGAGGAAGAGGGAGAGAGAGAGAAAAACATCCTTGATGAGAGAGAATCATGGACCGGCCGCCTCCCGCACGCCCCCTACTGGTTGGGGACGGAGCCCGCCACCCGGGCCTGTGCCCTTGACCAGGAATCGAACCCTGACCTCCTGGTTCATCGCTCGGCACTCACCACTGGGCTACACCGGCCGGGCTCGACCTTGAAAGTCGAACAGGGAACAAGAAATATGAGGATAGAGTTTTCTGTCTCCAGCCTGACAGTGGGCGCCCCAGCGCGTTAGGCCCCAGAAATGGAAGCCATTCATCACTGGCTCAGCCGCCGACCAGGGCTGGCGAGATGAATGCGGCTGTCGGACCCTAATCGCCGACGTGACGGATAAACCATTAGATGTTCCGCCGAAATCCTTCGGCTCCGAATGGGACCTGGGCCACGTTGGGAGAAAAAAAAATATATTTACTTAAGTTTGATGAAAGGGGAAATAAGATATGACAGCCAAACCACCCAGGGTTGGAAGGGAAAATAGCGGGAAATGTGTGTTCTCATCACCGTGGGTCCCGATTGAGCCGGGTGTCTCCGGGGCCCTCTGACCCGGCTTCTTCACAGACCATCCATTTCCCTGACATTTGATTATGTTCATGCAAAGGTATTTTTTCAAAGTGTATTGGGCCTTGCCCAGCCGGCGTGGTTCAATGTCCACCTATGAACCAGGAGGTCAGGGTTCGATTCCAAGTCATGGGCACGGACATCCCCCGAGGGCTCCTGTACTGCAAGAGGGTGCAGGTTCCGGGTTGCGGGTTCCGTCCCCAGTAGGGGGCGTGGGGGAGGCGACCGGTCCATGATTCTCTCTCATTGTTGATGCTTCTATCTCTCTTTCCCTCTCCCTTCCTCTATGAAATCAATAACATATGTATAATTTTTATATATACTATATATCTTAATATATATACATATACATATACATACATATATATATACCTACATATATATTTTTTTATCTATCTATATATCTATATCTATATCTATCTATATCTATATCTATCTGTATCTATATCTATATATATAAATAGACGGTGCCCCAAAATTCACGCAAGAAGTAATTTTGATAGAAAACTCAGGTGTATAATTAAAAATTGTAAATTTTTTATTGATTAACGAAGTACCACTGAGCCACTTTGGGCTGAATAATTAATGATAATAATAAAAGAATTAACCAAGACAAAATATAAAGAGAGTGTGCGTGAGAGGACATTGGCCGCGAGAGGTTTCATGGAAAGCTTGAGAGCTCATCGGGGTGTCGACCAGCAATGAGTATTGGACGTTGGAGGTAGCTGTCAGTTTCATGGCTAAAATACTGGTGTTTATAGAAAAAAAGAAAAGAAAAAAAGGAAATAAAAAGACGTGTTTGCACCAAGATTAATCCTATTTACCGCCTCCTTGCGAAGTGTTCTTTACGCTGTTGGCTATTTCAAGCTGCGTTCCCCGGCTCCCCACGGCACCGACAGAAAGGAATAATAGTAATCACAAATAGGAGAATCCATAACCGGGAAGAGGTTTTCGTCAATAGCCGAGATGGCGTCTAATCGTACCGCGAAGCTAGCAGGCACCTGTTCGGAATCTCAACCGATAATAGGCTTTTTTTTTAAAAAAAAAATGCAACTCATTTAGCAAAATCTGTGAGCGGCAAGGGAGATAGTGAGCTTACATCTGGGCCTGCAGCTAACGTGAATGCACAATAGAATGAATCGATTGGCTGGGGGCCATTAAACGTATCGGATTAAACTTTCATATTCAGGAAAATCTAGTCTCGCCGTCACCATTGGCATTATTTCCTTTTTTTATTTTTAATTTTTTTATTTTATTTTATTTTTTTGGCATGATTTTGTGAAGGAAGACAATGCTGACGCCAGCAGAGAAGAATAAATAATTTTAAATTTTTATTGATTGCAGAGAGGAAGGGAGAGGGAGAGAGAGAGAGAGAGAGAGAGAGAAACATCCATGAGGAGAGAGAATCATGCATCGGCCGCCTCCTGCACGCCCCCTACTGGGGATGGAGCCCGCAACCCGGGCGTGTGCCCTGAGCGGGATTCGAACCCGGGACCTCCTGGTTCCTAGGTCGACGCCCAACCACTGAGCCACCCCGCCTGGGCTGTCGGAGAATATTACAATGGAGGACGATTGGAGATGATCAGGACGTGTTTGATAAAGTTGGGTCCTATTCTGTCATCTGGACATGACCGGGTTGGTGTGCAACACCCTAAAAATCTATTGGTCGCTGCCGTCTGTCCCCAAAACTCAAGTGTGTTCTTGGACTTCAGGGCCCCAACCTGCTTAAACCAGACGCCGCGCCTGATAAAATGATATTCGGATGACGGAGAGACCTCACCCCAGCCCTGGCCAGTGTGGCTCAGTGGTTAGAGCGCCGGCCCGCGGACTGAAGGGTCCCGGGTTCGATTCTCCGTCGAGGGCACGTTCACGGGTTGCGGGTCCCATCCCCAGCAGGGGGCGTGCAGGAGGCGGCCGGTCCAGGTTTCTCCCTCATCGTGGATGTTTCTCTCTCTCTCCCTCTCCCTTCCTCTCTGAAATCAACTAAAAAATATATTTTTTTGTAAAAAAAGGAGACCTCACCCCATTTAAACACGTCTCTCTCCCAGCGTTCACCCTGCTTTTTCCTTTTTTCAGAATTGCCGTCCTTCCTTCGAAACACAATATCCAAGGCTAGATCAGTGGTTCTCAACCTTCCTAAGGCCACGACCCTTGAATACAGCTCCCCATGCTGTGGGGACCCCCAACCATAACATTATTCTCGTGGCTACGTCATCAGTATATCTATATCATCTATATCTATATCTATATCTATATCTATATCATCTATATCTATATCTATATCTATATCATCTATATCTATATCATCTATATCATCTATATCTATATCTATATCATCTATATCTATATCATCTATATCTGTATCTATATCATCTATATCTATATCATCTATATCTATATCTATATCTATCTATATAATCTATATATCATCTATATCTATATCTATATCATCTATATCTATATCTATATCTATATCTATATCTATATCTATCTATATCATCTATATCTATATCATCTATGTCTATATCTATATCATCTATATCTATATCTATATCTATATCATCTATATCTATATCATCTATATATCTATATCTAAATCTATATCTATATCTATATCTATATCTATATCATCTATATCTATATCATCTATATCTGTCTCTATATCATCTATATCTATATCTATATATCTATCTATATCAGCGGTTCCCAACCTTCCTCCGGCCGCGACCCTTGAACACAGCTCCCCATGATGTGGGGACCCCCAACCATAACATTATTCTCGTGGCTACGTCATCACTGTCATGTTCCTGCTGTTACGAATCGTCATGGAAACGTCTGATCTGCAGGATGGATTTTCATGGTGACACATGGAACACCATGAAAGCACAGTGATCAATCCCCAAAACAATATGTGATTATAGATGTGTTTTCCGACGGTCTTAGGCGACCCCTGGGAGAGGGTCGTTCGACCCCCAAAGGGGCCGCGACCCACAGGTTGAGAACTGCTGCTCTAGTCAGTCATTTAGGTGCTAGAGGCCCAGTGCATGAAATCCGTGCACGGGTGGGGTCCCCAGGCCTGGCCAGCGATCAGGGCCGATCTGTGGGGTGACCAATTGGGCGATCAAGGGGCCCACACTGGCACCCGCTTTGGCTGGCCTGGGGTCTGTAGGCTGGGGGCATCTCCTGCGTTGAACGTCTGCCCCCTGGTGGTCAGTGCGCGTCATAGCGGCCGATCATTCTGCCATTCGGTCAATTTGCATATTGGGCTTTTATTATATAGGATATTTTTTTGCTTGAGTCGGGCTGGGGAATATATGGAATATATTTTTCTTTTCCTTTATTTTTTTTTAAAGAAATGCTTTTATTGATTCCAGAGAGGAAGGGGAGGAGAGAGAGAGAGAGAGAGAAACATCCATGATGAGAGAGATTCATGGATTGGCTGCCTCCTGCACGCCCCCTGCTGGAGATTGACCCCGCAACCCTGCCATGTGCTCTGAGCGGGATTCGAACCCGGTACCTCCTGGTTCATAGGTCAACGCTCGATCACTGAAACACGGCAGCTGGGCTATTCTTTTTATTTTTCAATTACAGTTATATTCAGTATTATTTTTCCCTCCTCTCTCCGCCCCACAGTCCCACACTGATGTCGATTTCCATGAGAAATTTCTCTCTTTTTATTTCATTTTTGCTCAATCCCTGCCCCCAGGCCCACTCCCCCCCCCCCCACCGTGCTATCTGCCCGTTCTCTCTCTCTCTCTCTCTTCCATCTCTATTTTGCTTGTCTGTGTGGGGGTGTGTTTCAATAGAACATTACAGAACGTGCATCCCAGGGCCCATAAAAGCCGATTTCATTTTCCACACGCGGTTTTCTCTATTAAAAACGTGCATGAGAAATGTCGGCGATAATTCAATATTAAATTAGTTCCAGTGTTTGACTACGTGGTGATCTCATCGCCGGCCCCCGCCCACGGTGGTTAGGGGAGGGGATATATATATATATATATCTCCCATCGGAGGAACGTTCGTCTCCTCTCCGTCTAATAGGATGTGTGTTTTATTCCCGAGAAAAGAAATCGTTCGATAACAAAATTCACAACCTAAAAAAGAAATTGCCTGGTGTCAGTCTGGCTGCCAGGTCCTGAGATTTTAATAAGACGCCCAGCCGTCTATCGGAGACCTATCACATTATATACATTTATTCCGTTCCTGCTGAAGAAAGTGCGAAATGCATCCTTCCCAATTCTAGCCAAACTAAACACCACGGATTGTTCCCATTTTTCTCTCAGACTGTGTCTTTCAAAGCAAAAAGCAAAAGAAAAAATCTGTATATATATTTGACCCATAAAAAACCCTGTATCCTTGGCCTGTTTGGCTCAGTGGTTAGAGCATCGGCTTGTGGACTGAAGGGTCCTGGGTTTGATTCCTGGTCAAGAGCACGTGCCCGGGTTGCGGGCTCGATCCCCAGTAGGGGGCGTGCAGGAGGCAGCCGGTCCGTGATTCTCTCTCATCATGGATGTTTCTATGCCTCTCTGTCCCTCTCCCTTCCTCTCTGAAATCAATAAAAATATTAATAAATAAATGAAATTATTGAAAAAAATGCAAATATATGTCAATCATTTTTTTAAAAAAATATATTAAAAAAATTAACGGACATCCTTCCGGACTCTGGGCATGGAGATATTTTATTTATAAAGTCACACTTACATGTTTTTATTTATTTTATTTTTAAAAAATATTTTTTATTAATTTTTTGCATTTGATAAATGCATTTAAAGGACATTTTAATACCTTTTTTTGAACATTCACTGACCAGACACCGCACAAAGGCATTAATGAATATACGTAATGCAAATAAACCTGTTTTTCTCGTTCTCCGAAAGCGAGGTATTTCCCGTTGCGCTCGCCTAGCAAGTCAGTCCGAGACGAAGGACGCGGCCATCGGCTGCTAGAACATTCGCTGCCGGTATCAGTCAAGAGATGGTGGGCCTGCGTGTAAGGCGCGTGAGGGACATGAATGCAACACGATGAGAGACATCGGTCATTATCGAACGTCGTAGTTCGTTATTAATAATTATGTATAACAGGATATTGTAAAAATTAAGTGACGAGCCCTGGCCAGTGTTGCTCAGTGGTTAGAGCATCGTCCTGGGGACTGAAGGGTCCCGGGTTCGAGTCCGCTCAGGGGCATGTACCTTGGTTGCGGGCACATCCCCAGTAGGGGGTGTGCAGGAGGCAGCTGATCGATGCTTCTCTCTCATCGATGTTTCTAACTCTCTGTCCCTCTCCCTTCCTCGCTGTAAAAAAAATCAATAAAAAAAAAAAATTAAGTGACGAGACCTTTATTAAAACGTTTCTTACATACCGTCCTCTTGGCCGGGGCCGCAGAAATACCCGTTGTGGGCCGCGAGTTTGACACGCTTGTGCTACTGATTAGAAGTAACGGGGTATTATTTTAAGATTTCATTGATTTTTATGGGGCATTTCGCAGGGAGGGCAGATCTGAGGAGGGAGGAGGATTTGAGATGGCTTTTATGGGGGGGTTTACCCCGGGATACGTTCCAGCGAAATCGATTTCCCTGATTTGTCTCATTCCGTGTTTGCATCGCTCAGGTCTGTAACCGAATTCAACACTTGAGAGCCGTCGGCTGTCTTTGGGGCCGTTTAAGTGATTTTATTTGCCACGGAAAAAGACCAAGATGGCCACAGATTAAATTCACACGGAACGTGAAAGGCGATACCTAATTCTGCTTGTGGGTCAGGCTGGGCGACGCGAAATTAATTCGAAATTGCCGTTTGGCAGATAATTTTCTATAAAAGTCTCAGCAGGGGGTTTTAGCGTCGTCCCTGGTCTGAACTCATTTAGAAACGTTGCCTGGAAAGTCAGAAATTGCAGAAATAAACCTGTTGAAAAAGGAGGAGATTATGGGGGTTAGGTTAGCGTCCGTGTTTCGAAAGGAACCGTGTAGTCACAGTGATTCGAGGCTGTAGGGCTCTACCCTGGCTCGTGTGGCTGACTTGGTTGGGCTTCATCTCTGTGCATTGAAGGGTCCCGGGTTCGATTCCCAGCCAAGGGCACAGGCCCGGGTTGCGGGCTCGATCCCCAGTAGGGGGTGTGCAGGAGGCAGCCGATCCATGATTCTGTCTCATCATGGATGTTTCTATCTCTCCCTCTCCCTTCTCCCTAAAAAAAAAAAAAAAAATCAATAAAATCGTAAAATAAAAACCCAATAGGATATTTAAATGGATGGAAATATACAGGGTGTCCCTCAAAATGTCTCTACATATTGATTACTTATTCATTCTATTGGGTTCAATCAGAAAAGAAGAAAAAAATCCCCTGCGATATCAGACAAGAACGTGTATACCTTTATGTGGGACGCCCTGTAGATAAATGAAATATAACTAGAGCCCATGCATAAACCCTAACATTTAGAATTGATGGGCTCGCTTTTTAAGAACATATATTTTTTATTTTTTATTTTCAACTAGAGGCCCGGTGCACGAAATTCATGCACGGGTAGAGTCCTAGGCCTGGCCTGCACCCACTCGCAATCTGGGACCCCATGGGGGATGTCGGAGAGCCGGTTTCGGCCCGATCCCGCAGGCCAGACCGAGGGACCCCACTGGTGCACGAATTTGTGCACTGGGCCTCTAGTAAAAATATATTAAAAAAAAAAAAGCCATAATGACGCCCTGTGTACCGAGCACATAGTAGGAGTTGGTGTGGTTAAGGCTCACTCCACACAGTGTGTCTACATGCGAATTCCTATGGGGCCTCTGTGCGTCGTGTCCAAGGTAGGTGACTTCTGTTATGCATTTTTTTTTTTACAAATTCGAACAGCAATAACCTTGAAGCCACGACTTAAGAAGGGTTTCGAACACAGCCAACGTGGTTCCCCCTGTTCCAACTTCGGAAATACTTACTGAAAATCTTAGTGAGAGTTTTTATTTTTAATTTCACCGGGAAGAATAGGTAAGTCCTTCTGTGGCCGTGACTTAAACTGGCCGCTGACCTTCCCGACTTTTACGGGAAACGGTGTGTTTCTGAGTTCTCACGCCGGACGCGCACGCCCACGTTGAGCTATGTTGGTGGACGTTTTTTTCCCGTGGTTTATGGCTTTAATGTGTTTCTCCGTGTCCGCTGTGGAATTTCGTTTCAAGCCAAGCGTTTAAAGTGACATTTTTCAAAGAATGCATCTAGGTGATTCCGTGGGACCATCCGAAGACCGTTGGGTATTTTACATGCATTTCATGTAAGATCGGAAAAATCTCCTTTTGGATAATTTAATTTTATTTCTTTTTTTTCCCCCCTCAACGTCCCATTAGCTTATTTTCTTTTTTTTTTTTTCTGTGCAATTGTCTCATTTTTAGCCCCCCAAAATGCATTTTCTCAAACTACCCAATTTTTATTTTTTTTTGCAAATAACACTCCAAATTGTTTCTTCTTGACATATTTTCTGTTTCTTCACACGTTGCATCACCCTATTTCATATTTTTATTTTTTTTGAAATCCAGCGGATACAGATTTTAACTTTTTTGTGTGACATTATTCTTTTTTTTGTCTTTGATTGGGTGGTAGCTCTCTCTCTTCTGAACTTTTTTTCTTTTTTTTTTGCCAACCTGTTGGTTTTGAATTCTTTTTCCCTTTACTTTCCTTCCCGGTCTGACGCCAGGAGCCAACAGCAAGAGAAACACAGATGATATAACCAGTAATGACCGAGGGGACGACGAAGGTATATTTTTTCTTGTTTTTTTTTTTCTTTTTTTCTTTTCCCCTCCTCCTGAGCTCGATGCATGAGTTTATCTCTCTCTCTCTCTTTTTTTTTCTTTTGCATTTCCTCCTGTTTTTCCTCCCTTGACCTGAGATTAGTACGTCTCCGCGTACTTCTTCTTGTTTGCAAACCACTGTCCTTTTTTTAACCCCACTGACGGTGCGATTACGGCCCAGGCATTTCCCGTGAGAAGACGTGTACGCGCGTCCTTTAAAAATACGAAGTTTATTAACAAAATGTGCTTGACCAGAAAATCCACTTCTTGTATTTTTTTCTGTTTTTTTTTTTTTTTTTTACTTTTTCTTTTCTTTTTTTCTTTCTTTTTTTTTTTTTTTTTAAGCCTGGCCGCAAGAGGAGAACTGAACGTTGAACACACACACATATGCATGTGTCTATGTGTCTTTCCTTCCCGCCCTTCCGAATGTGGTTTTGTGAGTTCGTGTTGCATTTTTGATCTCCGGTCTGCATTCCGTGTGTGAACTGCAAAATTCTGTGAACCACATTGGAGAGACTTTTTTTTGGGTGCGGGGAGTGGGGGGCGGGGAGGGGGTTCTGGGTGGCCTTTTTCTCTGTTTGTTTCTTTGTTTTCCAAACAGACTGATTCTCTACACATTGATCATGGCTCCCTGAATCTCTGTCCTCAGAGACCGTTGAGAAATACTGTTTTCCCATCATCTATATATATAAAAGCCTAATGACCGAACGACCAGTCGACCGGTCGCTATGACGTCTACTGACCACCAGGGGGCAGACGCTCAATGCAGGAGCGGCCCTCTGGTGGTCAGTGCGCTCCCACAGCTGACCAGCAGCCGGCCAACCTCCCCCGGTCCCTCCTCCTGGCTGGCTGGCCCCCATCGGTCCTGATCGCCAGCCAGGTCGAGCGACCCCACCCGTGCATAAATTCGTGCACCGGGCCTCTAGTTGTTTAGCAAAACAGCAACGTTGCCCTATTCTGTCTGGTTCAGTGGACGGAGTTTTGTAGGCCCGTGGACCGAAGGGTCCCGGGTTCGATTCCAGTCGAAGGCACGTACCTCCATTGCAGGCTCGAACCCCAGCCCTGGTTGGGTGCCTGTGGGAGTCAACCAATCGATGTGTCTCTCTTCTCTCTCACATCCATGTTTCCCTCTCTCCCTCTTGTCCCTCCCACTCTCTCTCTCTCAAAGTGAATGGGAAAATGTCCTCAGGGGAGGATTCACACAAAAAAAATAATAATCAATCAATAAATACAACAAGAAAGCAGTCACTGAGGGTTCTCACTGGTTGAAAACCACAAGGAGAGTGTATATTTCCAGGGAAAATAGGTAGCATTTCAGTCACATTATCGGGAGGTGGGAGTCGGGTGTCATTTTTATCACATTTTTAAAAAAAATATCTTACTGATTTTTTACAGAGAGGAAGGGAGAGGCATAGAGAGCTAGAAACATCGATGAGAGAGAAGCATCGATCAGCTGCCTCCTGCACGCCCCCCACTGGGGATGTGCCCACAACCGAGGTACATGCCCTTGACCGGAATCGAACCTGGGACCCTTCGGTCCACAGGCCAGTTCTCTTTCCACTGAACCACACGGGCTAAGGCTAAATTCTTAATTTATTTTTTAATCCTCACCTGATGGGCCTCCCATATGGACTTATACCTGGGATGCAACCCGTAACCTATGTGGGCCCCCTGACCAGGAGTCGAACCCACAACCTTTCAGTGCATTGGATGATGCTCCAACCAACCAAGTCACTGAGCCACCCATCCAGGCTAAATCCTTAATTTTTTAAAAAAATATATACATATTTTTATTGATTTCAAAGAGAGGAAGGGAGAGGGCGAGAGAGAAACATCGATGATGAGAGAGAATAATGGATCGGCTGCCTCCCGCACGCCCCCTACTGAGGATTGAACCCACAACCCAGGCATTTGCCCTTGACCGGAATTGAACCCGGGACCCCTCCGTCTGCAGGCGGACGCTCTATCCACTGAGCCATACCCCCATCTTTACTGGGCGTCCGTCCTTCTTCGAGGATCCTCACCGCCTGTTCCCCCTTCCCCTTCTCTCCCCAGACATCCACGACCAGAGCAGTAAGAAGCCAGTGATGGTGTACATCCACGGCGGGTCCTACATGGAGGGCACCGGCAACATCATCGACGGCAGCATCCTGGCCAGCTACGGCAACGTCATCGTCATCACCATCAACTACCGACTGGGCATTTTAGGTGAGTCACGCCGTCTGTCCGTCTGTCCGGGCAGGGACCAGCGGCCACCAGCCGGGAGTCCGTTCTGCTGAGTTGCGTGTCGTGAGGTCGACCAGATGGCCCTTCTGCTGTTTGCGTGTTGTGAGGTCGACCAGATGGCCGTTTTGCTGAGTTGTGTGTTGTGAGGTCGACCAGATGGCCATGCTGCTGGTTGCGTGTTGTGAGGTTGACCAGATGGCCCTTCTGCTGTTTGCGTGTTGTGAGGTCAACCAGATGGCCCTTCTGCTGTTTGCGTGTTGTGAGGTCAACCAGATGGCCATGCTGCTATGTTGCGTGTCATGAGGTCGACCAGATGGCCATGCTGCTATGTTGCGTGTTGTGAGGTCAACCAGATGGCCCTTCTGCTGTTAGCATGTTGTGAAGTCAACCAGATGGCCCTTCTGCTGTTTGCGTGTTGTGAGGTCGACCAGATGGCCATTCTGCTGAGTTGCGTGTTGTGAGGTCGACCAGATGGCCATTCTGCTGAGTTGCGTGTTGTGAGGTCGACCAGATGGCCATGCTGCTATGTTGCATGTCGTGAGGTCGACCAGATGGCCCTGACGTCGCCCCCATCGCTGGGACATCCCACTTTAAGCCTCCACTCCACGTAGGTGCGGGGGCTGTTTCCCCCTCGAATGCTTCCAAGGGGTTAAGTCGGAGAGGCCATGGGCGTGAGCTCACATTTGGGTACGAATGGGCGATGCTGTGGCAATGGTCGGCCAGGGCCACGGATGTCGCCTTTGTTTCGTGGTCGCGTGGCAGGCGGTATGGCGTCTGGCCTGTCGGAAACGCGTTCCCCTAATTTTTTAGCAGATTTTTGCTGTGTTTTGGGGGCTCCCAGGATAGGCTGTGTGGTGCCTAGGCCCATGGCTTTTGCATGAGATGGAATTTACTAACTGTTCGTTGATCATGGGGACATTTTGCGATTCAGCGGGATTGGACGTTGGCTGAATGCTTGGACATTCGAGCTCACCGCCCACTATTTTTTGCATTTTGTTCATTTTTCTCAGACTGGGTGTTAAATATATGTCGTTGGGGGATATATTTTGAGGATGACCTCTGTGTTTTTTGTTTGTTTGTTTTTTTGCCTGCTGTGTTGCACAATGCATGAATAGACTATCCCTTGATCTATGGAACAGTGCTCATGTTCAAAAATGCATCGGGGACGAGGCCCCAATTGGATTTCGGACGTTGTGGTTCGGAGAATGAGACCCGGATGTGGCTGTGCGGTTAATGGTTAAATATTAGAAATGCAGTAAGATGGATGAATGGTTCCGTGTCCAACGAGAAACACGGCCGAACATGTTTTCTCGAAATGGACACGTCTCGCCTGATGCTCTCGTTGTCTTTTGAGATTTATTTTCATTCACCTCTACAAGACGCCAGGAGCGGGTCTGGACTTGCAGAAAACACATTTCTAGCCTGGACATGCACATCTCCCCACGTGTTGGCACACAGTTGAGCTTTGGTTTTTAAAATATGTTTTTATTGATTTCAGAGAGGAAGGGAGCGGGGTAGAGAGAGAGAAAAATACATTCATGATGAGAGAGAATCATGGACCGGCTGCCACCTGCACACCCCCTACTAGTTGGGAATGGAGCCTGCAAACCTGGCATGGCCCTCGACCGGGAATCGAACCCTGACCTCCTGGTTCCTAGGTCAATGCTCAACCACTGAGCCACACTGGCCAGGGCACAGTTGTGCTGTTTGGAGCATTGATAAAATACAGTGGGGCCTTGACTTACGAGTTTAATTCGTTCTGAGACTGAGCTCGTTAAGGAGCTCGTTAACTCAAATTACTCTATCAACTCAATGCAAAAAATTGGCCAAGAGACAGCTGGTATCTTAAAAAACTCGTTAGTTGGGACACTCGTAAGTCAAGGACTCTCTGTACTCGAAATCCCTTGTTGGTTTGTTTTTTTTTCAGGAAAACAAAGTCTTAGATTTTGAACCTTCTCATTTTCTGAATTTCTTATTTTTACTTTGCAGGTAACCATTTATTATTATTATTATTATTATTATCATTATTATTATTATTACTAGAGGCCTGGCTTGCAAAATTCATGCAGGGTAGGGTCCCTAAGCCTCGCCTCCCCACCTCCCCGCCTCCTCCTTCCTTCGCTCCCTCACCACCCCCACCACTACCGCTGGTCGCCCGCCATGATCTGTGCCGCCCCCTGTTGGTCAGCGCATGTCATAGTGAGCGATCTCATTCCTGCTCTCCCTGTCCAACTTCCGAGCGAACGATTTGCATATTAGCCTTTTATATATATAGTTACTTTGTTTACTATATTGTTTAAATTGAATTTTACTGGGGTGACATTAGTCAACGTGAGCATATAGGTTTCACGGGTGGATTTCTAAGTGACAGAATCTGTATATAACACCATGTGCCCAACCCCCCAAAGTCGACTCCTGTCGGTCGGTCACAAGAAGAGATGTAACTGGAATCCTAACCTTGTGGTTTCCCTGACGGCCAGCAGCTAAGTAATCTGAGTATCTAATGAAATGCTAACACGCCTTCAAAGAAACCCAACTATATATATAAAAGCCCAGCGGCTGTTTCGGCAGAATGACCGGTCGCTATGACGCACACTGGCCACCAGGGGGCAGTCACTCAATGCAGGAGCTGCCCCGTGGTGCCAGTCGATAAGGATCGAGCAGATGGGCGGGTAGGAGCGAGGGGTCCTGGATTTGCAAGAGGGATGTCCAACTGCCAGTTTAGGCTTGGCAGTCGGACACCCCCCGAGGGGTCCCAGATTGTGAGAGGGCGCAGGCCAGGCTGAGGGCCCCCCCCACCCCCGCCCAACATGAATTTCATGCATCGGGCCTCTGGTACAATATAAGTCAGTTTTGGTGAATATTTTTGTCTAAACAACGGAAACATAAAGGAAAAGCAAAATCAATCTCCCGTATCATTATAATAGAACCGAAAACATCAGACGTCCATGATTTCAAAAGTAACTTTAGCCCTGGCTGGTGTGGCTCAGTGGATAGAGCGTTGGCCTGCGGATGAAGGGTCTCAGGTTCGATTCTGGCCAAGGGCATGTACCTTGGTTGCGGGCACATCCCCAGTAGGGGGCGTGCAGGAGGCGGCTGATGGATATTTCTCTCCCATCGATGTTTCTAACTCTCCATCCCTCCCCCTTCCTCTCTGTAAAAAAATCAATAAAATATATTTTTCTAGAAAGGTGGATTTTGCATTGATAATCTGGCTGTTTAGCATCCGGGGATGAGCTACTGTGAGGTCCTGGACCTCACAGACGCCCTTTCATTGGATGCAGTGACACAGGCCAGCTCGTCCCAACTGACACGTCGACGGAGGTTGCAACATGTGCCCTTCTTTCTCTTTAACGCGGATTTTGCATTTGCCCTCGGACCCCCGGCAGCGGCCGGCCGCCATCCCCTTCTGCCTTCCGGGAAATCAGTATCATTCCCTTCACAATTATTCTGAAACCATTAGCATCAAGATTCTTACGTCATAATCCGATACAATGCACAGTGCTCAGTGAGGGTCATTCTGATCAATGCTTTGTGCACGTATGCCCGTGTTTGGCAAATATCGTTGAAATATCGTTGGACGTTTTTCTTCAAAAACTTGTGCAAGCCTTGCCCGGCCGGTGTGGCTCAGTGGTTGAGCATCGAGCGGTGGACCAAGAGGTCACTGTTTGATTCCAGGTCAAGGGCACAGGCCGGGGTTGCGGGCTCGATCCCCAGTAGGGGGCGTGCAGGAGGCAGCCGGTTCATGATTCCCTTTCATCATGGATGTTTCTCTCCCTCCCTCTCTCTCTCTCTTTCTCTCTCCCTTCCTCTCTGAAATCAATAAAAAAATAATTTACAAAAAGCCATGCATGCATAAAATGCTGTTTTCCTGTTCAAGGATGGGAAAATATTATTAGAGATGATTATTGTTGTTGTATTTTTTGGTTTGTTTATTTTTTAACAGTAATGAGCGCTGTTGTCCTACCCAAAAGAAAGGGTGAAAAATGAATGATGATAAAAATGGGAACTACAGTAAAAATGGGTGGCAGCTTGAAAAGAATGTAGATTTTTTGTTGTTGTTGGTTATCCTCATCCAAGGATGTGTTTTCCTGTCGATTCTTAGAGTTGGAGGGAGTGGGAGAGACACACGTGGATGGGTTCCCTCCCCCACTCATGCCCCAACCGGGGCCCGGGATGGGACCTGCCACCGGGCTCCCTGATTCGATACCCAGCCCAGGGCACATACTCATTTCCAGGTTCCATCCCCGGCCTCATTCTGGGCACAAGTGGGAGGCATCCATCCGATGGGTCTCTCTCACATTGATGTTTCTCTCTCTCTCTCCCCCTCCCTTCCACTCTCTCTCTCTAAAAAAAAAAAAAGAAATCAATGAAAATAATATACCGGCCGTAGCCTGTTTGGCTCAGTGGGTAGCGCATCGGCCTGTGGCCTGAACGGTCCAGGGTTCAATTCTGGTGAAGGGCACAGGCCCGGGTTGCGGGCTCCATCCCCAGTAGGGGGCGTGTGCAGGAGGCAGCCGATCCATGATTCTCTCTCATCATGGGTGTTTCACTCTCTGTCTCTCTCTTCTCCTCCTTTCCACTCTGTCTAAAAAGCAATGGAAAAAATTGCCTTGAGTGAGGATTAATAAAATAAAAAAATAAAAAAATATACTGGGTGAGAACTAAAAAAAAAAAACTACATATATAAAAGCCTAAGCGACCGAACAACCGAACGACCAGTCGCTATGAGCACACTGACCACCAGGGGCAGACGCTCAATGCAGGAGCTGCCCCCTGGTGGTCAGTGCGCTCCCACAGCCAAAATCCCGCGGCCCCCGATCGGCTTTGATTGCCAGCGAGGTCTAGGGACCCACCCTGTGCACGAACTTGTGCACTGAGCCTCTAGTAATAATTATAAGAACCTTGTCATGCAAAGTACGAGACACACTTCCCATTTGCTGTTTGAAATACGAGTGTTTTCCCTCATCAGACCCACGGCTCCGTCTTGTGAGCCAAAAAACACACAATTTATGGGCTTGTCGAGTGCATTGGGGGAGTTACTCACCTCTTATTCACCACGGGGTTCATGCCAAGCAAACCGGGCTGTGTCCCCATCACAATAAAGTGATGATTTACACCCGCATGAGGCCCAAGGACTTAATAGGACCTCACTTACTTGCAAACGAGACGCTCCGTTCTAAGCACATTTCTTTTTATTTCTGCTGTGCACATGTCTCCTTAGAAAGACGTATAATATTCAAAACTTGACTTGTATGAAATCTGCCTCTTTTTAAAAAAATATATTTCGATTGATTGATTTCAGAGAGGAAGGAAGAGAGAGAGAGAGAGAGAGAGAGAGAGAGAGAGAGAGAAACATCCACGAGGAGAGAGAATCATGGACCGGCTGCCTCCTGCACGCCCCCTACTGGGGATCGAGCCCACAGCCCGGGCATGTGCCCTTGACCGGGGATCAAACCAACCGTGACCTGCTGGTTCATAGGTTGAAGCTCAAACACTGAGCCACACTGGCCGGGCAAATTTTTTATTTATTGATTTGAGAGAGAGAGAGAGAGAGAGAGAGAGAGAGAGAGAGAGAGAGAGAGAGAAACATCGATTTGTTGTCCCATTTCTTTATTCATTCATTGCTCGATTCTTGTACGTGCCCTGACCTGGGATCGATCCTGAAATCTTGGAGTATCAAGACGACCCTTGAATCAACTGGGCGACCAGGCCGGGGCTCCCCAAACTCTTTTTCTACCATCAAATGCACCCCCACTTGTGCATAGCTCTGTGTTTTCATGTGGATGGAGTCCTGGGCCCCTTCAGAGCTGGGGCCAGACCCCACCTGGGCTTTCCCTTCTGCGTGTTTGCCCCACAACACACCCACTCCTTCTGATGGATGAAGTGGTTTTTTTTGACTTGAGAATTTGCAAAAAAAAAAAAAACACCATGAAAGCGAATCCACAGGAGAGAATCTGTTTATGTAAACACCTCCTTGCTGCTGTGCGTGGGAGTGAATCTTCCTGGTTGTCAGAACCTGTGAATGCCTGATGGGATGTAAACGACGTTCGTTTTCGCTCCGCACACAGGCAGCTGCTCCGTTTCATCAAAGACTGACAGTTCTGTTTCCCAGCAAACGCCTCCTTTAATGCCGATGTCATCGGTGTAGGCCTTATCTTTTTTTTTTTCAATTTAATTTAATTTTTTTACTAGAGGCCCAGTGCACGGAATTCATGCACCAGGGGTGGAGGTTCCTCAGCCTGGCCTGCACCCTCTCCAATCTGGGACCCTCGGGGGTTTTCTGACTGCTGGTCTAGGGCTGATCCTTGCGCAATCTGGGACTGCAGGCTAACTAACTGCTCACCTGCCTGCTGGCCTGATCGCCCCTAACCACCTCTTCCTGCTGGCCTGATCACCCGTAACTGCTCTCCCCTGCCAGCCCTATCGCCCCTAACTGCTCTACCCTACTGGCCTGATTTCCCCTAACTGCTCTCCCCTGCTGGCCTGATCGCCCCTAACTACTCTCCCCTGCCGGCCTGATCACCCCTAACTGCTCTACCTTGCCGGTCTGATTGCCCCTAACCACTTTGCCTGCCAGCCTGATCGCCCCTAACCACCTCTTCCTGCCGGCCTGATTGCCCCTAACTGCTCTCCCCTGCCAGCCTGATTGCCCCTAACTGCTCTCCCCTGCCAGCCTGATCGCCCATAACTGTTCTACCCTGCAGGCCTGATTGCCCCTAACTGCTCTCCCCTGCCAGCCTGATCGCCCATAACTGTTCTACCCTGCAGGCCTAATTGCCCCTAACTGCTCTCCTGCCAGCCTGATCGCCCATAACTGTTCTACCCTGCAGGCCTGATTGCCCCTAACTGCTCTCCCCTGCCAGCCTGATCGCCCATAACTGTTCTACCCTGCAGGCCTGATTGCCCTTAACTGCTCTCCCCTGCAGGCCTGATCGCCCCTAACTACTCTCCCCTGCCGGCCTGATCACCCCTAACTGCTCTACCTTGCCGGTCTGATTGCCCCTAACCACTTTGCCTGCCAGCCTGATCGCCCCTAACCACCTCTTCCTGCCGGCCTGATTGCCCCTAACTGCTCTCCCCTGCCAGCCTGATTGCCCCTAACTGCTCTCCCCTGCCAGCCTGATCGCCCATAACTGTTCTACCCTGCAGGCCTGATTGCCCCTAACTGCTCTCCCCTGCCAGCCTGATCGCCCATAACTGTTCTACCCTGCAGGCCTAATTGCCCCTAACTGCTCTCCCCTGCCAGCCTGATCGCCCATAACTGTTCTACCCTGCAGGCCTGATTGCCCCTAACTGCTCTCCCCTGCCAGCCTGATCGCCCATAACTGTTCTACCCTGCAGGCCTGATTGCCCTTAACTGCTCTCCCCTGCAGGCCTGATCACCTCTAACCACCTCTGCCTTGGCCCGCCACAGTGGCTTTGTTTGGAAGGACGACTGGAAGACATCTGATCTATCCAGTTTAATTAGCCTATTACCCTATTATTAGTATAGATTGGTTTTTAGAGAGAGAGGAAGGGAGAGGGCGAGAGAGAGAGAAATGTCCATGATTAGAGAGAATCGTGGATTGGCAGCCTCCTGCACGCCTCCTACTTGGGTTCCAGCCCACACCCGGGGATATGTGCTCTTGACTGGATTCGAACCCTGAACTCCTGGTTCCTCGGTTGATGCTCAACCACTGAGCCACACCAGCCGGGCCCATAGTTTGTCTCGAACGCAATGTCCCACCTTCCGATTTGGGATTCTTGGAGAAATGCTGATGACAGCAACTCCATATGAGTCATCGCTACAGTGGATGCAGAAGAGACAGAGATGTGAGACATGTGTATCATGCAAAGAGTCTAATGAAAACATTTAATGCTGTAGAGCCCTGGCCAGCGTGGCTCCGTGGATAGAGAGAGGGTCAGCCTGTCCCTCAAAGGGTCACAGGTTCGAGTCCAGGTCAGGGGCACGTACCTGGGTTGCAGGTTCGATCCTGACCCTAGTCCCGATGCAGGAGGGAGGCAACCCATCGATGTGTGTCTCTCACATCGATGTTTCTCTCTCTCCTCCCTCTCTCTTTCTCTCCTCTTCTTCCCTCCCTTCCACTCTCTCTAAACATCAGTGGGAAAATATATCCCTGCGTCAGGGTGAACAACAACAACAAAAATCTATATTCTTTTCAAGCTGCCACCCACTCTTACCATAGTTCCCATTTTTAACACCATTTATTTTGTCACCCTCTGTTTTGGGTAGGGAAACAACACTCATTACGCTGTTAAAAAAACACACAAACACAAAACCAAATGAAAAAACACGACAACAATAATCATCTCTAACTACATTTTCCCTCCCTTAACAGGAAAATAGCATTTTATGGATGCATGGCTTCTTTTTCAATTATAATTTTTTACGAGAGGCCTGGTGCAGGACATTTGTGCACTGTGGTGGTGGCGGGAGGACCCTCAGCCTGGCCTGTTCTCTCTCGTGGTCCGGGACCCCTGTCTCCAGAGGGATCCTTAGCGCTGTCGCAGGGGTGAGAGAGGCCCCCCCACCACCGCTGTGCTCGCCAGCCTTGAGCCCGGCTTCTGGGTGAGCTGGGACCGCACTGACCCCCAGGGGGCAGCTCCTGCATTGCGCGTCTGCCCCCTGGTGGTCAGTGAGTGTCATAGCGACCGGTGGTTCCGCCGTTCGGTCGATTTGCATATTGGCCTTTTAGTATATAGAATTGGTTTCAGAGAGGAAGGGAAAGGGAGAGAGAGAGAAACATCAACGATCAGAAAATCACGGATTAGCTGACTCCTGCACGCCCCACACTGGGGATGGAGCCCGCAACCCGGGCCTGTGCCCTTGACCTGGAATCGAACCCGGGACCCTTCGGTCCGCAGGCCGACCCTCTATCCACTGAGCCGCACCGGCCAGGGCCCCTCTCCCTTCTCTGAAATAAATAAAAATATATTTTAAAAAATAATGGAAGAATCAGCAAAGAGGTACTCTGGGAGCACATGAATGCTCGTTCTGCGTCCCTGGCCTGTTCCCACAGGTAGATGAAACCTCCCTTTCCCATCACCTGCCATTCCTGCTTCGTTCAGGGGTCGATGCTCAACCACTGGGCCACACCAGCCCGACATCTCTTTCTATTTTTAACTAAAGCCATGGGCCCAGCTGGCGTGGCTTTTTGCTCGAGCGTCGACCTGGGAACCAGGAGGTCACGGCTACGATTCCCGGTCAAGGGCACATGCCCGGGTTGTGGGTTCGAGACCCAGTAGGGGGCATGCAGGAGGCAGCCGATGCATGATTCTCTCTCATCATGGATGTTTCTCTCTCTCTCTCTCTCTCTCTCTCTCTCTCTCTCTCAAATTAATAAAAATATATTTTATAAAGGGCCTGGGTCCTTATTGCTATCTGGGAGACCAGGTGCACACATTTCCCGCCTTGGGGCATTGCACCTGAACAGGTGAGCATCTCTCCTTACCTCTGACTTGGCTTTAAAAGATGCTCGTCCATTCCCTGGCCGGTTTGGCTCAGTGGATAGAGCGTTGGCCTGTGGACTCAAGGGTCCCGGGTTCGATTCCAGTCAACGGCATGTACCTTGGTTGCGGGCACATCCCCAGTGGGAGGCGTGCAGGAGGCGGCTGATCGATGTTTCTCTCTCATCGATGGTTCTAACTCTCTATCCCTGTCCCTTCCTCTCTTTAACAAATCAATAAAATATATATTTTTTAAAAAAGATGATTGTCCGTGTCCCAGCTCCTCACCCTCTGTCATCTTCCCGTCCTTACGTGACTGGGGCCAGGAGATAAGGGACCGAAATCTAAGGCGTCGGCCTCACATCTTATCTCGAGGCGACTCCCCTGAGCCCCAGGTGCGATTGATCGCTGAGATCCTGGGACGCCTACAGGCCTCCTAGAAGCTGTATTGATCTCCTCCGATCTGTTCTTCCTATCGGCCCGGGCGCCGTGAGCAGTGACTAAAATGCGTCTCATGTTCCGGGGCTTGCAGGGGGAATCCTCTCAGATGTATGGGTTCGAGCGAACGCCTGTTCCTGGTTCTGAAAAGGATACAGGTAGACATCCCTCCCTGTGGCCTGTGATGATGAAACGTCGTCTGGAATTATTTAAGCTTCAAGCTTAAGAGGAAGGGTTCATTCACAGGCTAGTCCGTCTCGCCCGGCCGGCGGCGCTCAGCGGTTAAGCGTCGACCTAGGAACCAGGGGATCACGGGTTCGATTCCCGGTCAAGGGCACAGGCCCGGGTTGTGGGCTCGATCCCCAGTAGGGGGCGTGCAGGAGGCAGCCGATCCATGATTCTCTCTTATCATTAGCTAGAGGCCCGGTGCATGAATTTGTGCACAGGTTGGGGGGCCTCGGCCTGGCCAGGGATTGAGGCTTTTTTGGGGGGGGTCTGGTGACCGGGGGGGGGGGGGAGGGGCTATAGGAGGTTGGCTATGGGAGCGCACTGACCACCAGGGGGCAGCTCCTGCATTGAGCGTCTGCCCCCTGGAGGTCAGTGCACGGCATAGCAACCGGTCAACCGGTCATTCTGGTTGTTCCGTCAAAACAGTTGATTTTTAGACTTTTATATAGAGAGATGTTTCTATCTCTCTCTCCCCTTCTCCCATCCTCTTGAAATCAATACCAATATATTTATTTTTTATTTTTTTAAATATATCTTTATTGATTTCAGAGAGGAAGGGAGAGGAAGAGATAGACAGAAACATCCATGATGAGAGAGAATCAGGGACCGGCTGCCTCCTGCACGCCCCCTACTGGGGATGGAGCCCACAACCCGGGCATGTGCCTTTGACCGGAATCGAACCTGGGACCCTTGAGTCCACAGGCCAACGCGCTCTCCACTGAGCCACACCGGCCAGGGCAATACAAATATATTTAAATATATTTAAATAAAGGAATGAAGGCAGTCCTGGCCGGTTTGGCTCAGCGGATAGAGCGTCATCGGCCTGCGGACTGAAGGGTCCCGAGTTCGAATCCCGTCACGGGCCCGTACCTCACTTGCAGGCTCCTCCCCGTCCCCGGCCCTGGTCGGGGCGCATGTAGTAGGCCACCCACCCATGTGTCTCTCTCACATGGATGTTTCTCTCCGTCTCTCCCTCTCCCTTCCTCTCTCTCTCGAAATCTATGGGGAAATATATCCCCCAGTGAGGATTCAAGATAAACAACTAACTAAATAGATAAATAGATAAACAAACAAATAAATAAAATGTTTCTCAAAAAAAAAAGGAAGAATGAAGGTAAAAAAATAACCAGAATCATACACAGGCCTGTCCTCTCCGTGGAGATGCCATAATGACTGTCTTTACCGTTGATGCCACTTACATCCGACTGGCATCACCAGCCCAACACCTGCTCTGGGCGGACCATGGGCTGGCGTGAGTCCCGCCTGTTGACTGTCATTCTCCGTTGACGGGTATCATGTCCCGTCTTCCTCCGAATGGCGTTTGCCGGGGAGGAGCCCGCATTCCCCTGTGGGTTTGGGGACCGGATTTCAGCCCTGAATTTCGCAGGAAGTTCTCCACGCCCCCTCCCCTCCCTGACCGTGGGGATGGCGGCTTCCGCTGTGCAACCTTCTCACCTATCGTTGTCTTCTCTGGTTTCTGTGTTACGGCCAAGGAATTAATTTCCTGCTTGATTTGACGTCCAGCTGGTGAGTGTGTGTCAGTGAGCCCAGCCGGTGCGGCTCAGTGGTTGGGACTTTGGAACCAGGAGGTCACGGGTTCGATTCCCCGTCAGTGCACATGCCAGGGGTGTGGGCTCGATGCCCCGCTAGTAGGGGGCGTGCAGGAGGCAGCCGATCCGTGATTCTCTCTCATCATGGATGTTTCTCTTTCTCCCTCTCCCTTCCTCTCTCAGAAATCAATAAAAAATGCATACATATAGATAGATAGATGATAGATAGATAGATAGATAGATGATAGATAAATAGATAGATGATAGATTGATAGATAGATAGATGATAGATAGATAGATAGATAGATAGATAGATAGATGATATATAGATAGATGATAGATAGATGATAGATAGATAGATAGATAGATAGATAGATAGATAGATAGATAGATAAAGGGTGTCCCAAAATTCAAGCAAGATTTGAATTTTGCGTGGGCATTAACAACAACAAATAAAAGCCTAATTTGACTCGGTTTATTGGATCAGATTCTAATATCTGTTGCCCTTGGATGTCAATCCCTTCGATTCGATCAGCATCACCAAGGACCAATGATGTCCCAGGAGCAGGGACAGGGAAGACCAATGGAGACCGCGGCTTTGCGTCTGTGCCAGCAGAGCCGTGGAGGCCATGGACCCGATGTCCTATTTGACACATAACCCTAGACTGTGTCCTTTATGAATCAATAAAAAACTTACAGTTTTTAATTATAAACCTGAGTTTTCTATCAAAATTACTTCTTGCGTGAATTTTGGGACACCCTTTTTATATATATCATTATATATATTATATATATATTTATATATATTTGTATGTATTTTATTATTATATGTATATTTTATATATATATATTTCATATATATATTTCATAAATATATATATATATATACATATATATATATATATTAAAAAAAAGGAATGAACCCCGGCCAGGTTGGCTCAGTGGATAGAACATGCACCTAGAATCGATGACGCTGAAATAAGCCAATTGGAGAAAGACAGGTTTCCCATGACCTCACTTATTTGTGGGATCCAATGAACGAAAGGAATTGACGAACAAAATAAGACCCGAAGCCGGGAGACGTGGAACAGACGGGCACACAATGTGGGGATGGAGTGCGAGGAGAGATCAACCAAAGAGCTAATACACTGACTAGAGTCCCGGTGCACGAACTCGTGCACAGGGGGCATGCAGCTGGCCCCCCGGGATCGAAGCCAATCGGGGCGGGGCCGGCCGGGGAGAGGGACTGTGATATGTTGACCAGCTGGCCACACCCCCAGCCAGGATGGGGGGCAGGCTGATCAGGGGGTGGATCCAGCCAGGGGGAGGGGCCTCAGGCAGTTGGCTGGCACACCCCGCCGCCTGGTCGAACTCCCGGTCAAACTCCTGGTTGAGGGGATAATTTGCATATTAGCCTTTTATGGTATAGGATGTGCATAGGGCCTGGATCAGGCCAATTGGGTGATGAAGACCTGAGGTGGGTGGTGGCTGTGAGGAAGGAGCTAAAATATGGAAAGGGGAGACATCTATAATGCTATCAACAATAAAAATCATATATTTCATGCCCTGGCCAGTTTGGCTCAATGGATAGAACATCAGCCTGCAGACTGAAGGGTCCCGGGTTCGATTCCAGTCAAGGGCACACATGCCCGGGTTGCGGGCTCCATCCCCAGTCGGGGGTGTGCAGGAGGCGGCCGGTCCATGATTCTCTCTCATCATGGATGTTTCTCTCTCTTTCTCTCTCCCTTCCTCTCTGAAATCAATACAGATATGTTAAAAAATTATACATTTTATTGTCAAAAAGAAAGAAAATAAAATGTCCACAGAAATGAAGATGAAATGTGTTTTAATAAACTCTACCTTTAAAATGATTCAACGTGTGTGTGCACCGTCTGGCTATATATTTCCGTTCCATGAACGTCTGGCTATATATTTCCATTCCGTGACAGTTGACGGTCAATATTCTACTAGTTTCAGATGCACCGCATGGTCGTTCGGCATTTCTATGCCGTAAGGAGTGATCCGATGGAAACACACACAAAAAATAATTACAAATCTGCCTTTACAACATCCTCACAGGGGTGTCGAATGCAGCCCAGGCGACATCGTTAATAATTATTCTAATATCTACACAGGCTGTCTCCTAGTATATATTTTAAATTTTATAAAATGGTATTTCTTATATTAAAAATTCTTTTGTTTTTATTGATGTCAGACAGGAAGGGAAAGGGAGAGAGAGACACATCCATGATGAGAGAGAATTATTGGCGATCGAGCCCACAACCCGGGCATGTGCCCCGACCGGGAATCGAACCCGTGACCTCCTGTTTCGTAGGTCGACGCTCAACCCCTGAGCCACACGCCGGCCGGGCTCGAGTTGCCGATTTAAATGTAATTCAGCTAAGAGTTAGCTTTTTCCCCCTAATGGGAGTAGCAGTTGTCAGAAGCATAGGAATAATTACACCAACGTTTGTCAGTATCTGGTATTTTTTCCAGTCCAGTGGCTCTGCATGAAGACTCATTAATGTTTGGTTTCTTCTTTTGTTTTCGTTTTTTTAATTCGTTGTTTCTTGGGGTGTAGGCATTTCCATCGATCTGTTGCTGTTTGCTCTTACAGGATATATATATATATATTTTCCCCAAGTGTCCATTGAGAAAGAATTTGGTCATGGTAGTAATTTTTTTAATGTGTGAATCCTGGGAACCAAATCTATAATAATAAAAGCATAATATGCTAATTAAACCAGACTTCCGAACGACCTTCCGGACGTCATTCTGGACATCCTTCCGGATGAAGCCGCTGCAGTGGGGCCGAGGCAGGGGCGGTTAGGGGCGATCAGTCAGGCAGGTGAGTGGTTAGGGGCGATCAGGCAGGCAGGTGAGTGGTTAGGGGCAATCAAGAAGGCAGGTGAGTGATTAGTGGCAACCAAGAAGGCAGGTGAGTGGTTAGGGGCAATCAAGAAGGCAGGTGAGTGGTTAGGGGCAACCAAGAAGGCAGGTGAGTGATTAGGGGCAACCAAGAAGGCAGGTGAGTGGTTAGGGGCAATCAAGAAGGCAGGTGAGTGATTAGGGGCAACCAAGAAGGCAGATGAGTGGTTAGGGGCAATCAAGAAGGCAGGTGAGTGGTTAGGGGCAATCAAGAAGGCAGGTGAGTGGTTAGGGGCGATCAGACAGGCAGGCAAGTGGTTAGAGGCGATCAGGAAGGCAGGTGAGTGGTTAGAGGCGATCAGGAAGGCAGGTGAGTGGTTAGAGGCGATCAGGCAGGCAGGTGAGTGGTTAGGGGCGATCAGGCAGGCAGGCAAGTGGTTAGGGGTGATTAAGCAGGCAGGTGAGTGGTTAGAGGCGATCAGGCAGGCAGGTGAGTGGTTAGGGGCGATCAGGCAGGCAGGCAAGTGGTTAGGGGTGATTAGGCAGGCAGGTGAGTGGTTAGGGGCGATCAGGAAGGCAGGTGAGTGGTTAGGGGCGATCAGGCAGGCAGGTGAGTGGTTAGGGGCGATCAGGAAGGCAGGTGAGTGGTTAGGGGCGATCAGGAGGCAGGTGAGTGGTTAGGGGTGATGAGGCAGGCAGAGGGGTTAGGGGCGATCAGGCAGGCAGAGGGGTTGGGGTGATCAGGCAGGCACAAGCGAGTGGTTAGGGGCGATCAGGCAGTCAGAGGGGTTAGGATGATCAGACAGGCAGGTGAGTGGTTAGGGACAATGAGGCAGACAGGTGAGTGGTTAGGGTTTGATGAGGCAGGCAGAGGGGTTAGGGGCGATCAAGCAGGCAGAAGGGTTGGGGCGATCAGGCAGGCACAAGCGAGTGGTTAGGGGCGATCAGGCAGTCAGAGTGGTTAGGGGCGATCAGACAGGCAGGTGAGTGGTTAGGGACAATGAGGCAGACAGGTGAGTGGTTAGGGTTGATCAGGCAGGCAGGTGAGTGTAGGGGCGGTCATGCAGGTAGGTGAGTGTTAGAGGCGATCAGGAAGGCAGGTGAGTGGTTAGGGGTGATCAGGCATCCAGGCAGAGGGGTTCGGGGTGATGAGGCAGGCAGGTGAGTGTTGGAGGCAATCAGGCAGGCAGGCGAGTGGTTAGAGGCAGTCAGGCAGGCAGGCAAGTGGTTAGAGGCAGTCAGGCAGGCAGGCAAGTGGTTAGAGGCAGTCAGGCAGGCAGGCCAGTGGTTAAGAGCCAGCGGTCCCTGATTGTGAGAGGGATGTGTGACTGCCAGTTTAGGCCCAATCCCACATGGGGCCTAAGCCGGCAGTTGGACATCCCCCAAGGGGTCCTTAATTGTGAGCGGGCCCAGGCCAGGCTGTGGGACCTCCCTCCACCACTCCCCCCACCCCGTGCACGAATTTTGTGCACCGGACCTCTAGTTTATAAATAAATGTCGAGCTATTTATATCCAGGGATATTTCCTAAGTGTGGACATTTTGGACTGGCCTAGCTTTCAAGGATCTTTAACTCTTGGACAAATGACTCCATGAACATTTTTGTTGAACCAAATTCCCACTATTCACCGTTTGCATTTCCTGTTTTAAGAAGCGTGTTTCTTTTCTCAAACTTTCTATGGGCTTTTATATCTTTTTCTTACACATTTTTTCTGCATGGAGTCCTTCAGCAATTATATATGTTCCAAATGTCTTCTATTCTCTGGCTCAGCCTTTGCTGTTCTTAATGGTGCATTTTCTTTTATTTTTTACTGGAGGCCTGGTGCACGAAATTTGTGCACTCGGGCCGGGGTGGTAGGGGGGTACTAGGGGGGTGCCTCAGCCTGGCCTACGCCCTCCTGCAGTCCGGGAGACCTCGCGGGATGTCTGACTGACGGCTTAGGCCCGCTCCCTTAGCGCTATGGCAGAGCTGCGAGCCCAGCTTCTGGCTGAGCGCGGCTCCCCCTGTGGGATCACACTGACCACCAGGGGGCAGTTCCTACACTGAGCGTCTGCCCCCTGGTGGTCGGTGCACGTCCTAGCGAGCAGCTGAGCAGCCTTAGCATACCATTAGCAGATTACGCTTGGATTGGTTGGACGGCCAACCTGATGACCAGACTCTTAGCATATTAGGCTTTTATGATATAGGATTTTTTGGGGGAAATTTATTCATTAGATTGGTTGGTGCGACCTTGGTCCACAGGAACGTATAGGTTTCACGCGTGGATTTTTCTCCGTTACAAAATCTGTGCCCTTTCATGAGCTTACGTTCTTAAAGTGACTGTATGGACTTTGCCATAATCTTCTTTAAGACGAGCAACTGGGGGATTTTGTGTAAGACGTTCTTTCCTACCCAGCGAGATGAATGCATCTTTCTATCGTATTTTTTCAAAAACACTTATTTTGCCTTTGGTATTGAAAAGCCACAGGAAGTTGATATTATTTGTATGATATGAAAAATAGGTAAGACTTGCTTTTCCATGTAGATCATAAAAAACATCAGGATGCTGTATTTCTGAACCAATAGAATTTTATCGCATATCGTTAACGTTCTGCGGGTTCCTTTGTCTGGGTATCAGTAACATATTCTCTAACACATTCCATTTCGTAATAATTGACCGTACACGGTATAACACGTCATTCACTTCTTGGTCAATGGAATACCTCCCTGGCGTTTAAGAATTCTTTTTAAGATCTTTTCTTGGTAATATTTTACGCTGTTCTGCACGGGCATCTTATAGCCATTTTATTTATTTGGTTTCTAGGAATTGATGTTTTTGGAGCTGTGGTAATAGCTCTCTTTTTCAATTCTTCATTTTGTTACTGTTTTGGGTGGAATGTAAAATAGCTTCATATTTTCCTTGCAGAATATTAGGGTTTTCCACAGGGAATCTTACTGAATCCTATGCCTACACATTCGGAATATCTGTGAGTCACATGAATAGATGCTACTTTTTTTATCGTTATACATATTTATTCATTTTAAAAACGTTTTTTATGAATTCCAGAGAGGGAGGGAGAGGAAGAGGGAGATAGAAACATCCATGAGGAGAGAGAATCACGGATCGGCTGCCTCCTGTACGCCCCCTATTGGCGACCGAGCCCGCAACCCGGGCGTGTACTCTGACCGGGAATCGAACCCTGACCGCCTGGTTCCCAGGTTGACACTCAGCCACTGAGCCATGCCTACCAGGCTGTTTTTTTATTTATTTTTAAATTTTTTTAATTGCCTATTTTAGCTTCTCCTTCCCTCACTGTGTTAGATACTGAAACGCTTTACGCGGGAGGGCTCCAGGGCGTGTCCGGCCCGTCTCGCTCAGACCAATCGGCCGGACCCCAGCAGCAAGCTAACCCACCGGCTGGAGCATCTGCCCCCTGGTGGCCAGTGCACGTCATAGCGCCTGGTCGACCGGTCGACTGTCTGCCCCCTGGTGGTCAGTGCACGTCATAACGACTGGTCAGCCGGTCGACTGTCTGCCCCTGGTGGTCAGTGCACGTCATAGCGACTGGTCGACTGGTCGACTGTCTGCCCCCTGGTGGTCAGTGCATGTCATAGCGAGCGATTGAGCGGCCTTAGCATATCATTAGCATATTGTGCTCTGATTGGTTGAACGGCCGGCCGGACAACCGGACACTTAGCATATTAGGCTTTTATTATATAGGATTTTCTTTAAAAGAAGAACTACTGATGATGCCTGGCTGGTATGGCTGAGTGGGTTTGCCTCATGCACCTATAGGGTGCCAGTTCGATTCCCGGTCAGGGCACGTGTCCGGGTTGAGGGCTTGATCCCTGGTACGGGGCATGAAAGAGGCAATGAACCCATGGATATTTTGCATTCAAAGCCCTGTTTGTCTCTCTCCCTCTCAAAAAAAAAAATCAATTAGACGTATCTTTTAAATAATGTATTTAAAAGAAAATCTAATGATGATCTCAGATGCATTTTCAGAGCAAGTGAGTTGCTGAACACCCCAGTGAGCTTGTCTGGAAACGTCTTTATGGTCCCGCTCTCGTGCAGAGCGCGCTGGCTGAATTTTAATTTGCAATTATTTGCTCTCCGCCGTCAAATAAATCACGCTTCTCCCCTGCCCTGAATGCTATTGTTGCTGGGAGGAATTTAGCCGTCCGTGGAAAAGTGTTTCTTCTTTGAAAACAAGACATTCTCTGAGTGTCAATCCCATAGTGGGTCTTTGAGTTTTGGCAGTTTTCCTGGGATGCAAATAGGTAGTATATTCTTTTCTCTTTTTTATTTTTAATTCTCTCATGAGGATATTTTCTTCCATTGACACTTAGCAAATTAGGCTTTTATTGTATAGGATGTATATATGTATGTATATATATGTATATATGTATATGTATACATGTATGTATATATGCATATATATGTATATATATATGTGTGTGTATATATATGTATATACATATATATTTATCTCAGTAATGAATGGAGAGGTAGAGAAAGAGGAACATCTGTTCATGTATATATGTATGTATATACATATATATATTTGTCAATTTCAGAAATGAAGGGAGAGGTAGAGAGAGAGAGAAACATCTGTTCATGACAGAGAATCATGGATCGGCTGCCTCCTGCCTGCCCCCTACTGGTGTTGGAGCCGGCAACCTGGGCATGTGGCCTGACTGGGAATCCAACCATGACCTCCTGATTTATAGGTCGACGCTCAACCACTGAGCAACACTGGCCGGACTTGTTTGCTTTTTTATGTTCCTGGTTGTATTTGTGAATGGTTCATGGTATGTGGAAAGAAAATATTTATAGTCACCCTAGAGGCCCGGTGCATGAAATCCGTGCACAGGCAGGGTCCCTAGGCCTGGCCGGCGATCAGGGCATATTAAGGCCTTCCTTCCTCCAGCTGCCGGCTGCTGGCCGGGGCCTTCTTCATTTTGCGCCGTCCCCCAGTGGTCAGCGCACGTCACAGTGAGTGGTCGGACTCCCGGTCGGTCGAACTGCCAAGGGGACAATTTGCATATTAGCCTTTTATGGTTATAGGAAGTGGGCACTTGGGTGGATGACAGACAACCTGCGGGCACTACAGTTCAAGGTTGGTTCATCCACCTTGAAACCCACTCTTCTCTGAGTGGCTTCGATGTGGGCGTCAAATGCAAGTCCTTGAAAACCTGAAGTTACTTTTGTTCCTTGTTTGTCCTAGAGGTGAAGCCAATGGAAAGGACTTATATGTTAATGGGAATTCATCCAGTTCAATCTCTTCAACAGGGACTGAGGTTTAACCTTAGCCCTTTACATAGAAATTTTTTCCAGAATGCAACACGTTCAAGGGCAGAATCTGCTATGTGGGCTGGGGGTCTTTCTGGTCTACCTACAGCCCTCTTTCATCCACATGGTGGCGGAATCTCTCTATGTGCGGTTTTGCATTGCATTTTGTTTTGATAATGCTACTAGAGGCCTGGTGCACAAAAATTTGTGCACTCAGGGTAGTCCCTCAGCCCAGCCGGTGCCCTCTTGCAGTCTGGGACCCCTCGGGGGATGTCCACCTGCTGGCTTAGGCCCGCTTCCTAGGGGGATTGGACCTAAGCTGGCAGTCAGACATCCCTCTGGCAGCCAGGAGCCCTTGGGGGATGTCCAACTGCTGGCTTAGGCCTGCTCCCTGTGGGGGGGGGGGATTGGGCCTAAGCTGGCAGTCAGACATCCCTCTGGCAGCCTGGGAGCCCTCAGGGGTTGTCCACCTGCTGGCTTAGGCCTGCTCCCTGGGGGGGAGGGGGATTGGGCCTAAGCTGGCAGTCAGACATCCCTCTGGCAGCCCAGGAGCCCTCAGGGGATGTCCACCTGCTGGCTTAGGCCCGCTCCCTGGGGGGGAATTGGGCCTAAGCTGGCAGTCAGACATCCCTCTGGCAGCCCGGGAGCCCTCGGGGGATGTCCACTTGCCAGCAGGGAGCGGCCTAAGCTGCAGTCGGACATCCTTAGCGCTGCTGAGGAGGCGGGAGAGGCTCCCACCACCACCGCTGTGCTGGCAGCCGTCAGCCTGGCTTGTGGCTGAGCAGAGCTCCCCCTGTGGGAGCGCACTGACCACCAGGGGGCAGCTCCTGCATTGAGCGTCTGCCCCCTGGTGGTCAGTGTGTGTCATAGTGACCGGTCATTCCCAGTCGTTCTGCTGTTAGGGTCAATTTGCATATTACCCTTTTATTCTATAGGATGCTAAGTGAAATAAGTTCATCAGCAAAAGCTAAGAACTCTAACATTTCACTCATAGGTGGGATACAAAACTGAAACTCGTGAATACAAATGGCCGCATGGTGGTTGCCAGGGGGAAAGGCCATGGGTGGAGGAGAGGGTCCAAGTATTTAAGTTGACGGGAGAAGATTTGACTTTGAGGGGAGGACACACAGGGCTACGGACAGATCTTGTCCCATAGAAACCCACACCTGAAACCTACATGTTCATGTGGACCAGTGTCACCCCAATAACTTCAATTTAAAAAGAGATCTTTTTAAAAAAAATCATGCACATTTTAATTTGTTCTTCATCAGGGCGTTGGCTTGCATTGCCTAGGCTGTAAGTCCAAGATGTAGATAGATGGCTTATTTATTCCAATTTTGACACAAATAAAGAAGGAAAGAGATACCAATTAATGGAGATGATGCAAAATCTTTTATCTATACTAATAAAAGGGTAATATGCTAATTAGACCGGATAGACTGGACGTCTTCTGGACAAAGTCGTGGGGGCTGAGGCAGAGGAGGTTAAGGGCGATCAGGCAGGTAGGCAGAGTGGCTAGGGGTGATCAGGCTGGCAGGGGAGCAGTTAGGGGCGATCAGGTTGGCAGCGGAGAGCAGTTAGGGGCAATCAGGCTGGCAGGCAGAGTGGTTAGGGGCGATCAGGCTGGCAGGGGAGCAGTTAGGGGTGATCAGGCTGGCAGGAGAGCAGTTAGAGGCGATCAAGCAGGCAGGGGAGAGCAGTTGGGGGCGATCAGGCTGGCAGGGGAGCAGTTAGGGGCGATCAGGCTGGCAGGGGAGCAGTTAGGGGCGATCAGGCTGGCAGGGGAGAGCAGTTAGGGGCGATCAGGCTGGCAGGGGAGAGCAGTTAGGGGCAATCAAGCAGGCAGGGGAGAGCAGTTGGGGGCGATCAGGCTGGCAGGGGAGCAGTTAGGGGCGATCAGGCTGGCAGGGGAGCAGTTAGGGGCGATCAGGCTGGCAGGGGAGAGCAGTTAGGGGCGATCAGGCTGGCAGGGGAGAGCAGTTAGGGGCGATCAGGCTGGCAGGCAGGGGAGCAGTTAAGGGCGATCAGGCTGGCAGGGGAGAGCAGTTAGGGGCAATCAGGAAGGCAGGGGAGCAGTTAGGGGCAATCAGGCCGGCAGGGGAGGTCAGTTAGGGGCGATCAGGCAGGCAGGGGAGCAGTTAGGGGCAATCAGGCAGGCAGGCAGGTGAGCGGTTAGGGGCGATCAGGCAGGCAGAGGTGTTTAGGGGCAATAAGGTAGGCACGCAAAATGGTTAGGGGCGATCAGGCAGGTGATCGGTTAGGAGCCAGCGGTCCCGGATAGTGAGAGGGATGTCCGACTGCTGGCTATCCCAGATTGGAGAGGGTGCAGGCTGGGCTGAGGGACACCACCCCTCCCCATGCACGAATTTCATGCACCGGGACTCAAGTTAGACTTACATTCTCTTACGAGCAGCTCATAATCCTAGAACTGCCACGTTACCTTTGAGGCATGAACGAGGCAGTTTTATTCCACAAAACTCAAACCCCAATGACATTTCAGACACGTCGTAATGTCACAGGGCATCCTATACACCTTGAAATTTAGGATTTTGGGTGCTGCTAGAGTTACAGATGAGGAGATATATTTGCATCAATTTCTCCGTGAGTTATGCTCTGTGGTTTTGTTTTTTGGTTTCTTTTGGACCTGTATCTTTAAACTTTCCCATCTACGCGTGTGTCCTGAGAAAATATCACTTGAGCTATTCCTGTTTCCTTGGGAGCATTCGCTATTGTAAAAATGCCCTATTTTTAAAAAATCCGTTTTATAAATAGACTCAGGAGCGCTTTAAATAGAAATGGCTAACGCCGGCGTTCGGTGTAGAATCCGGGCGTCTGAATGTGTTATTGCTCATCAGAACGCTCTCAGCCCCTAGTTTGCATAATGTGATGCAAGATCATTGACCTTAAAGATTAAATGGCAGAGCTATCAGCGGCTGTTTTGTAAGAGTGTCTGCGTGAAATCGCTTGCGTGGCGATCATGATAGATTGCTCTGCAGTTACCGTCAGGGATGCATGAGCCGATACCGGCAAAGGACCTAGCAAATTTCTTTGTGTACTTAATCTATATATATAAAAGCCTTCTGTGTGTGTGTGTGTGTGTGTGTGTATGTATATATATATATTTATATTTATATTTATATTTATATTTATATTTATATTTATATTTATAGATATTTATTTATGTATATAAAGCCTGAGTTGACCTTTGGGACCGAATGACCAAAACGACCGGTTGACCCGACGCTATGATGTGCACTGACCACCAGGGGGCAGACGCTCAACACAAGAGCTGCCTCTGGCCCCTCACCCCTCTTGCCCGATCTGGCCCTGATGGGCCCCAATGGGGGGGGCAGGAACGGCCAGCCAACTTCCTGCAGCCCCTCCCCCCGCCTGGCCTCAATCGCTGGCCAGACCGAGGGACCCCATCCGTGCACGAATTGGTGCACTGGGCCTCTAGTTACTCCGTAAGTAAGAGTCCCTTTGGTGATCCGTCTTCTGATCAGTCCCATCGTAGTGCGTTTATGTTTGAAGTCTAGACACGGTGTCCAAGAATAATGGGTCTGTTTTATGCCCGAAAAATAAAATCTCTTGGGATATTAAAATATGTAGATTGTTGCCCTGGCCAGTTTGGCTCAGCGGATAGCGCGTCGGCCTGCGGACTGAAGGGTCCCAGGTTCGGTTCCGGCCAAGGGCATGTACCTTGGTTGTGGGCACATCCCCGGTGGGGGGCGTGCAGGAGGCAGCTGATCGATGTTTCTCTCTCATCGATGTTTCTGACTCTCTATCCCTCTCCCGTCCTCTCTGTAAAAAATCAATAAAATATATTTTTTAAAAAAATATGTAGATTATTTTTCTAGGAAAGCAAATCAGCTGTGGTGTGGCTCGTGTTGAACGTTTGAGGCAGGAAGGCTGGTCGGGATCCTTCCAACATGTAGCCGCTTACTCCTGTTGCTTTTAAATATATTTCTTATTGATTTTGGATAGAGGAAGGGAGCGGGAGAGAGAGAGAGAAACATCGATGATGAGAGAGAATCACGGATCGGCTGCCTCCTGCACGCCCCCTGCTGGGGTTCGACCCCACAACCCGGGCCTGTGCCCGTGGTCGGAATCAAATGCAGGACCCTTGAGTCCACAGGCCATATACCTCTATCCACTGAGCCACACCGGCCAGGGGTGATTGATTTTAGAGAGAGCGGAAGAGAGAGGGAAATACAGACAGAAACATCGATTGAGAGACACACATCGATGGGTTGCCTCTGCACACGCCCAGACCAGGGCCCAGACGAGGGAGGAACCTGTAATCAAACAACGATACATGCCCTTGACTGGAATCGAACCCGGGACCCTTTGGTCCACAGTCCCATGATCTATCCATTGAGCCAAACCGTCCAGAGCTGTAATTCTATTTCTACTTCTCGCTGAAAACCTGTGAATCAAAATGAATAACGCTACACAGATCCATGCTCTTCCTAAACAAAATCCATGTATGACTCCAAAACAATGTTGAGTCCAGCTGGTGGGGCTCCGTGGTTGAGTGTTGACCTAGGAACCAGGAGGTCCCGGGTTCGATTCCCGGTCAAGGGCACATTCCCCTGGGTTGCGGGCTCCATCCCCAGGACGGGGGCGTGCAGGAGGCAGCCGATCCGTGATTCTCTCTCATCATGGATGTTTCTCTCTCTCCCTCTCTCTTCCTCTCTGACATCAATAAAAATATATTTTAGCCCTGGCTGGTTTGGCTCAGTGGTTAGTGCATTGGCCTGTGGACCAAAGGGTCCCGGGTTCGATTCTGATCAAGAGCACACGCCTTGAATGCAGGCTTCTCTCTGGCCTGGGCCCTGCTTGGGGCGCGTGCAGGAGGCAACCCATCGATGTGTTTCTCTCACGTCGATGTATCTCTGTCGTTCCCTCTCTCTCCCACTCTCTCGAAAATCACCGGGAAAAATACCTTTGGTTGAGAATGAACAACAACAACAACAAAATCAAGAAAATTAAAAATAAAAACATATTAAAAATAGCTAATATTCATGAAATGTCTTCTCACCCAGGTGCAGTCGATGTCCCACCAGGAATTTAACGAGATCTATTTATTTTTTTGCCGTATCTTTGTACCCTGGGGAAAATTTGACTTGGATTTCATCTCCTGTTTCTAAGATTGCGGCGAGGCCTTCTCAGCCTTTCCATGTTTTATTTTGGATTGGAACTGACTTCGGTCGTTGACTGAATAAAGAGGCAGGAGCTGTCGAAACAGCGTTCTAGGACCAGGATGAATTTGTCCCAGTAGAATCCTACTGCAGAAAATGCCTTCTGCATAAGACTGTTTCCATGGCAAAGGGGTGGAAACTGATTTTCTCCTTCAAGTGTAAACTCTATAATAATAAAAGGCTAATATGCAAATGGTCGTCACGCCCTCACGCATAAGGTCCAATCAGCAGGGTGCTGTGTCACCGCTGGGCGGGGCTTCACGGGGGACCCAGCAGGGCTTGACGGGGGTGGGGCCAGCCAGGTCAAGGTCTGGCACGTTTCAGGGAAAGTTCTGCTGAGAGTCACTCACGTGGGAATATTTTAAAATAAGTACGCGAGACACGTTCATGGAAAAAATTAGTGTTCCATCAACATATATGTATATGTATGTATATATATGTGTGTGTGTGTATATAATTATATATGTGTGTGTGTATATATATAATTATATGTGTGTGTGTATATATATAATTATATATGTGTGTGTGTATATATATAATTATATGTGTGTGTGTGTATATATATAATTATATAAGTGTGTATGTGTATATATATAATTATATATCTATGTATATATATGTGTGTATACAATTATATGTGTGTGTGTATATATATAATTATGTAAGTGTGTGTGTATATTTATATAATTATATATGTGTGTGTGTATATATAATTATATATCTATGTATATATATGTGTGTATACAATTATATATGTGTATATATATATAATTATATAAGTGTGTGTGTATATATATATAATTATATAAGTGTGTGTGTGTATATATATAATTATATATGTGTGTGTATATATATAATTATATATATGTGTGTGTGTATATATATAATTATATAAGTGTGTGTGTGTATATATATAATTATATATGTATGTATATATATGTGTGTGTGTGTGTATAATTATATATGTGTGTACATATATAATCATATAAGTGTGTGTGTATATATATAATCATATATGTGTGTGTATATATATATATAATCATATATATATGATTTTTTCAAAAATTTTATTGAATTTATTGGGGCGACATGGGTTAATAAAGTTACATACGTTTCAGATGTCCAATTCTAGAATCCATCGTCTGCATGTTAATTCTGTGTTCACTATCCCAAGTCAAGTCTGTTTCCATCACCTTCTATTCCCACTTTGACCCTCCTCGACCTCTCCCCAATCACCTTTGCCTCTGGTGTTTTTAAAAATATATATTTTATTTATTTTTAGAGAGAGGAACAGAGAGAGGAGCATCCATGAGGAGAGAGAATCATGGATCGGCTGCCTCCCGCACGCCCCCTACTGGGGATCGAGCCCGCAACCGAGGCATGTGCCCCGACTGACCGGTAATCGAACCCGTGACCTCCTGGTTCATAGGTCGACGCTCAACCACTGAGCCACACCGGCCGGGCCGTATTTCATCCTGGATCAAGACCCTAAGAAAGGCGTGAATGTGAGAACCCCATGGCATTCCCCCCGCCCTTCGTCAGCCCATATCTAATCTCCCTCCCCGTGACCGACTGTCCTCATTCTATCAGCTGAATTCCCTTCCACCTTTTCGCAAACGTCAGGCTGGATTCACCTCTGGGTTGACGAGGTTCTTCATGGCAGCCCACAGCCCCCCGGCTGCCTGGGTATCTGGGCTGCGGTGAGAAATCCGTACTGAGGCCGTGTTTGACGGAAACGGTCTTCAGATGACTCGTACGGTTTCAGGTGTGGGTTGTGTCGCCATCCCGTGTGACAACGATCTTGTCTGATAGCCGGTGGCCTCCGTGTAGCCAGATTTCCGCACAGCGTTCTCGTGTGTCTCGCCAATTCAGCGGAAACTTTGACAACTGGATAAATCGAGTGGATTCTCCTTTATCCTTTGTCATGACTCCAGTGGGGTTTATTCACATTTTCACGTCCTGTCCTTACAGATTTATGTCTTTCCACCTCCCACAAAAGCATCCTTGAAGTTTATGGAGAGTCTGCCCCCCCGGTGGTCAGTGCATGTCATAGCGACTGGTCGACCGGTCGTCTGTGTGCCCCCCTGGTGGTCAGTGCACGTCATAGCATGCAGCTGAATGGCCTGAGCATATCATTAGCATATTACACTTTGATTGGTTGAACGGCCGACTGGTCGACCAGATGCTTAGCATATTAGCCTTTTATTATATAGGATGCAAAACGACAGATAGGCTCAGTTAAGGTGAAGGTGACCTTGTCAGGGAAGATACCGGCCTAGGATGTAACTGCCCACCATCACTGTTGTTAGTTAAAGTTTAATTTCAGGCCATCCTTTGGGGTGACTTTAGGTCTCTGAGTTTTCAAGACCACCATGCAGGCCTCCCCTGAGCTGGTCAGGTTAGCAAATGGCCCCTTTCGTCCACACAGACATCCTTTATAATAAAGAGCTAATTTGCAAAGGGTCATCGCGCCGTCGCACCGGGGACCTGAGGTTGTTCCCTCTGCCCGGTGGGGCTTGACGGGGTGGGGCCGGCCGGGTGAGGGTCTCACGTGATTTCGAGGTGCGTGCAGTTGGGCAGGGACTTGGCTCTGGGTCCCGCGGCACGCCCCAGACTCTGACAGGAGGGAGATTTTCATATACGTTTTACTCATTTTCTTTCATCTCTGACACTGCTATTATAGAGAAAGGGCAAATAGCCATATTAACGTATTTCCTGTAATGAATTCCCTTTTAGTGTGCACGAATTTCATGCACCGGGCCACTAGTATTCATAATAATAACAGGCCATTGTGGTCCATGGTGCATCATCCCTTTGGAGTGTTTTAAAAGTGTAATATTTGTGGGATGCTCCACTCCTGCACCCAGGACAATATCCGCATATCGTACTACCAGTGCTATCCTCTCCGTGAGTGAAAAAATCCACGTGACTCACTGACAAAGCGCATATTAATACTGAAGTTGAGCTGGTGCTTGTTTCAGCGTTTTCCTCTGACTCAGACGCTGGTTTTTTTTTGTTTGTTTGTTTGTGTTTTTTTTGTTTGTTTTTTTTTTTGCTTCCCAAGCTGTCCCTTTGAGGCATTCAACATACCATCCATTTTTCTTTTATTATTATTTCTAAAAATTTGAATGTCAATCTCTATTCTGTTTTGTTGTTGTTGTTAATCCTCACCCGAGGATACTTTTCCATTGATTTTTTTTTATTTAGGGAAAGTAGAAGGGAGGGAGAGAGACAGAGAGAAACATCGATGTGAGAGAGACACGTCCGCTGGTTGCCTCCCGCACACACGCCCAGACCAGGGCCCGGGTTGCGGAGAAGCCTGCAAGCGAGGTGCATGCCCTTGACCAGAATTGAACCCGGGGCCCTTCAGTCTGCAGGGTGACGCTCTGTCGACTGAGCCACACTGGCCAGGGCTCTCTCTCTCTCTTTTTTCTTTCCATTGTAAGACTTTTCAGCCGATCCGTCCTCCTCAAGCTACCACAGGGGCTTGCAAAACAGTAAAAAGACGGTTAACGTTGGAGAGGACTTTGCTAGTTTTCCGTGTCCGTGACGAAGGACTTCTTTCCACAGCCGTCCTAGCATCGCAACTCGACGTTGACATTTCTGGAAATCGGAATGAGCCCTTTTCTCTCTCCACCCCCCCACTCTCATGTAAATGGCGGTGCTGACGTTTCTGGGATGGAACGTTCCAGAAAATGTCACGGAGCCGAATATAAAACAGGTTAACATTCTCACTTTTGGAGCGTAAAGGGATCGGGTGTTAAAATAGAGATTTTTGGTTTCCGTCCCAGGAGTCTGTGTTCCCTGCACGTGAGTTTGAAAGTCGAGAATCTTAATTTCCTTGCCCGTGAATTTGACATTCCAGTGTGTCTACAAAGGCATACCTACCTACACATACGGAAAACAAAGTTGAAATGTTGAAAGTTGTGATAATTTACTTACATAAGAATTGCTTTCTAGCCCAGCAGGCTGGGCTCAGTGGTTGAGCGTCAACCTATGAACCAGGAGGTCAGGGTTCGAATCCCGGTCAAGGGCACATGCCCGGGTTGCAGGCTCGATCTCCACTAGGGGGCGTGCAGGAGGCAGCCGGTCCATGATTCTCTCTCATCATGGATGCTTCTTTCTCTCTCTCCCTCTCCCTTCCTCTCTGAAATATATAAAAATACTAGAGGCCCGGTGCACAAAATTCATGCACTCGGATGAGGGGGTCTCTCAGTGCAGCCTGCACCCTCTCGCAGTTCCGAATCCCTTGGGGGATGTCCAACTGATAGCTTAGGCCCACTCCAGGCAGTCGGACAACCTTAGCGCTGCCTTGGAGGTGCGAGAGGCTCCTGCTACCACCACTGAGCTCACCAGCCATGAACCCAGCTTCTGGCTGAGCGGAGCTCCCCCTGTGGGAGCACACTGACCACCAGAGGGCAGCTCCTGCATTGAGCATCTGCCCCCTGGTGGTCAGTGCACGTCATAGCAACGGGTCGTTCTGCCATTCAGTAGATTTGCATATTAGCCTTTTATTATATGGGATATTTTTTGAAAAATGCCTGTATATCTGACAGATTAGGGTTCAAGACATAGGGGTAGATTGGAAAAAGAGCTAACCATCACCTCCTTCTTCTTTGGCGGGGAGGGGCAGTTACTCTATCTACCTACATGCACCTAAGAATTATACATGAACAAATCGGCTCAGGAAGCTTTGTGTTTCGACCTGGGGGTGCCCCGGGGCGAACCCTAATGCAACTCAGCATAAAATTGCAGCACCCCATAGCTCTGGGCTTTCCCTAACCTCTCTTCTGTGTAGGGAAATTCTGCATGCATTTGCTGTAGGCAGATCTTAAATAAATCATGACCATGCGAGAGGAGGAAGAAAATTATGTCGCGGGATTGTCCAGGAAGCGATAAGACAAGCAACGTTGAGTGTCAGCCAAATGATAGAAGTACTCGTGTTCCATTACCAATTCAGGAGGGCTAATTATTTTGGAAAACCATGGATTAGGTTGTGCTAATAAGATGTCAAGCACTTAATGTAAATCTCCAAACGCGATAGCATTTACAGCTTTCGCAAAGCTCCGCAGACCTCAGGTGGCCAAACATAATCTTCAATTCACTTCATGGCATTTAAGCAGGGGGTTGGGAGAAGGTAATGTTAGTCATTCTGTAGCCAACTTCATTCTACACTTTCTTTCTCTATGTTCACTGCCTTCATTTAATGATGGATGGATGGTTGGATGGATGGATGGATGGATGGATGGATGGATGGATGGACTGACAGGTAGATAGATGAATGAATGGCTCGATAGGTGGGTGGATGGATGGATGCATGGATGAATTAATAGACTGAAAGGTGGATGGATGGATGGATGGATGGATGGATGGATGGATGGATGGACTGACAGGTAGATAGATGAATGAATGGCTCGATAGGTGGGTGGATGAATGGATGCATGGATGGATGAATAGACTGAAAGGTGGATGGATGGATGGATGGATGGATGGATGGATGGATGGATGATGGATAAATTGATATGTGATCGTTGTATGGATAGATGGATGGATGGACTGACAGGTAGATAGATGAATAAATTGGTGGATAGATGGATGGGTGGGTGGATGGATGGATGGATAGATGGATGGATGAATTGATATGTGATTGGTGTATGGATAGATGGATGGATGGATGGACTGACAGGTAGATAGATGAATAAATTGGTGGGTAGATGGATGGGTGGGTGGATGGATGGATGGATGGATGGATGGATGGATGGATGGATGGATACATGGATGGATACATGGATGGATGAATAGACTGAAAGGTGGATGGGTGGATAGATGGATGGATGGATGGATATGTGGTTGGCGTATGGATAGATGGATGGATGGACTGAAAGATAGTTGAATGAATGTGTGGATAGGTGAGTGGGTGGGTGGCTGGCTGGCTGGCTGGATATATGGAAGGATACATGGATGGATGAATAGACTAAAAGTTGGATAGATGGGTAGATGGGTGGATGGTTGTATGGAAGGATGGATGGATAGATGGATGTGTGGTTGGTGTATGTATGTATGTATATATGTGTGTATGTATGTATGGATGGATGGATATGTGGTTGGTGTATGGATAGATGGATGGATGGATGGATGAATGAATAGATGGATGGGTAGGTGGATATATGGTTGGTGTATTGATGGATGGATGGATAGATGGATGGGTAGGTGGATGGGTGGATGGATGCATGTGGAGATCGATATGTGGTTGGGGGACGGATAGATGAATGGGTGGATTGGTGGATGGATGCTTGGGTAGATGGATATGTGCTTGGGGGATGGGTAGGTGGATGGATGGACTGACAGGTAGATAGATGAGTGAATGAGTAGATGGATGGTTGTATATGTGCTTGATGGATGGATGGATGGATGCATGGATGGGCAGGCAGGTAGAGAGAGGCTTAGATGGATGGATGAGAGTATAGGTAGGTAGGTAAGCAGTTAGATAGATAAATCGATAGAAAATTACACTAAATTTTAAGGAAAATAATATATATTTAAAATCACTCTGATAAATTTAATAATACATTTTTTTGTCTAGAAATCTGTAAGATTACTGGAGTTATTATTATGCTTGTCCAATGCATGTATGCACTTTTTGTAAAAATGTTTAATTTTTCCCTTCACTGCTCCATGTCCTCCCATCTCCACAGACTCTACACGTGACAGGATTACTGAGGAATTATCATTTAACTGCATTCCACATGTCCCTCATTTATAGCAGAAGATTTTAATTGAGGGAGAGAAGACAAGAGTGTCATTATATTAAACTAGAGGCCCAGTGCACAAATTCGTGCACCAGTGGGGTGCCTCGGCCTGGCGTATGGGATCAGGCCAAAACTGGCTCTCTGGCATCCCCTGAGGGGTCCCGGATTGCGAGAGGGTGCAGGCCAGGCCAAGGGACCCCACGGGTGCACGATCGGGTCCGGGGAGTGATATGGGAGGGTGGCCAGCCTGGGAGGAACCCTGGGAGGGCTCCAGGGTGTGTCCGGCCCGTCTCGCTCAGTCCCGATCGGTCGGACCCCAGCAACAAGTGAACCTACCAGCCGGAGCTGCTGCCCCCTAGGGGTCAGTGCATGTCATAGCAAGCGGTTGAGCAGTCTTAGCACATCATTAGCATATTACGCTTTGATCGGACACTTAGCATATTGGGCTTTTATTATATAGGATGTATTTTTACACGTACTCATTAGCTAAGGGTCATGAAAGCCAGGAAGAGGCCATTCCAAAGGAACTCATGCTGAAAATATAAAAATAGAGGAACCGTCCAGCTGGTGTGGCTCAGTGGGTGAGCATCGTCCCAGGCACCAGAAGGTCTCCAGTTCGATTCCCCGTCAAGGGCACACGCCCGGGTTGCGGGCTCAATCCCCGGTGGGGGGCGTGCAGGAGGCAGCCAATCAACCTTTCTCTCTCATCTTGGATGTTTCTCTCTCTCTCCCTCTCCCTTCCGCTCTCTCATTAAAAAAAAAAAAGAATAAAAACATTTAAAAACGAATAAATAAAAGATGAAAACGCATATTAAAAAGACGTGGGAGGAGAAATACGTTCCCTGAGGACTCTTGAGGGCTGGATTTAGAGCAAGGGACACACACAGCTGCTTTCTCTTTGGAAATTCAGCCACCAGTTGAAGAATGTTGTAAAGAGATGAGAGAGAGAGAGAAAGAGAGAAAGAGAGAGAGGAAGGGGGGCGAGGGGCCAACCAGGAGGTCAATTAGGAATTGCCGATACCATGAGCCGAGACCTACGTCTTCCGTAGATGCCTGGCTATCTCCTAGAAATTGCTCTTTTCTCTAAATTTCCCCCAATTTTCGCAACAGCTGTCCCCGTCGGCTGGAATCCCTGGCCAACTGCCCCCATGGGCTCGTCTCCCGGCTGCGTGGTGTGAGCATAAATTACCACGCGATGAGGGGGAGCCCATATGGCCCGTGTCCACCGGCCACTCCAGGGGGCCCCGGCTGCTGGCAACGGCCAGGTCTGTCTTCCCGTTCGTTCCGGCTCATGGTGCACGGACAGAAGGCGGGAGGCCACTGCGTCCAGCCGGCCTCGGGTTTGCTCAGGGCAGGGCCTTGCCTGGACGATGACGGTCACCCCCATGGCATTTCCAGATAAACAGGAAGAGAGCTGTATTCCAGCCGATTCGCCGGAATGCGGGGCATTGCATTTAAAATAGGAACTCTCGATCGGTCAGCGTGGCTCGATGGTCGAGTGTCCACCCATGAACCAGGAGGTTGCAGGTCGATCCCCAGTCAAGGGCACAGGCCTGGGTTGCGGGCTCAATCCCCAGTAGGGGGCGTGATGATTTTCTCTCATCACGGATGTGTCTAGCTCTCTCTCTTCCTCTCCCTTCCTCTCTTGGAAATCAGTCCTATATAATAAAAAGCTAATATGCAAATTGACCGAACGGCAGAACAACCGGTCGCTATGATGCGCACTGACCACCAGGGGGCAGACGCTCAAGGCAGGAGCTGCCCCCTGGTGGTCAGTGGCTCCCACAGGGAGAGCACCACTCAGTCAGAAGCCGGGCTCACGGCTGGCGAGCTCAGCAGCTCCACGGCAGCGCTAAGGATGTCCGACTGCTGGGTTGAGAGCGGGCCTAAGCCGTCAGTCGGACGTCCCCCGAGGGCTCCCAGACTGGGAGATGGTGCAGGCTGGGCACCTCCACTGCACGAATTTCATGCACCGGGCCTCTAGTAAAACTATATTTTTAATAATAATTAAAAAAAAGAGCCCAAATCGGATTGGCTAAGTGGATAGAATGTCGGCCTGCAGACTCAAGGGTCCCAGGTTCGATTTTCCGTCAAGGGCATGGACCTGGGTTGCGGGCACATCCCCAGTGGGGGGTGTGCAGGAGGCAGCTGATCGATGTTTCTCTCTCATCGATGTTTCTAACTCTCTATCCCTCTCCGTTCCTCTCTGTAAAAAATCAATAAATATATTTTTTAAAAAAATAAAAGATATTTCAGCATTAACATGGGAATGCCCTCAGGGGCTCTCTCCTCTCTCTCAGCTCTGCTGGAAATTTGGAGAGCAGCTGCCTACCCCTCCCTGTCACCCGCGCATCAGGTCAGGGTCTCCCGGACACAGGGCAAGCACCGTTTGTTGCAAAACACACCCCAGTTGTCGAGCCGTGTCCTCAAACCGCTGGCGATGCGTCATGATCAATAACTTCTCCCCATGTGGCCAGCTGGGGAGAGGGCTGGGGCGTCCGTGCTAAAAGCCACTTTAATGCACGCCTTTGTCCACGCTAACTGAGACGTAATTATTTAGATTCCCACGTTCTGACTCCCGGCACGTGGCATTTGGCACAAAGACACCGAACAATTAGGAAATGAATCATTTTGTGTATATGTGTGTGTGTGTGTGCGCGCACTTGACAGAAACCATTATTTTAATGTTTATGGGGAATGTGACGGCAACATGAAATGTAACCGTTGCTTTCTGTGGCGTAGAACATTCGGGGTGTGTGATAAGGCCGTTTGGGGGGGGCTGTTGAATTTGATCTGAAATACACCAGGGATTGGGTCGTTTTTATATCTCGAGCTGGTTCGTGCTGTTCTGCATCTATTTTTTTTCCAGACAGTGTAGCCCAGTGGGTGGCGTGACTCGGGGGTTGAGCATCGACCTATGCACCAGGAGGTCAGGGTTCCATTCCCGGTCAAGGGCACAGGCCCGGGTTGTGGGTTCGATCCCAGTAGGGGGCATGCGGGAGGCGGCCGACCCATGATTCTTTCTCATCATCGATGTTTCTACCTCTCTCCCCCTCTTCCTTCCTCTCTGAAATCAATAAAAGTCATATATATTGAAGACAATTTAAATGCTTTTTAATCCTTGGAGAATATTTTCTACCCGGACGTCAATAGCTCAGTGGCCGTCTTTCTATGCACAACCTGAAATAAAAATCGCATCAAGGGATATTTTTGGTTCCCCGACTTCTCCCCAAATTATACAACTTGGTTGCCACTCGAAGGCCAATCATCTTATCATTTCGTTCTTCTGGTAAAGTTTGTTTCTGTGAGATCGCCTACGCATAGGTGAAGTGTAGACGATTTTTATTTTTTATTTTTTGTCTCGGACATCGGGTCAGTCTATATTCTTCTTCTTCAGGGGGCGTTTTTCCTAGAATACTGTGTTTTCAGCTACATTTCATTCTGTCCTCACTGACGTTCACAGTTGCGTAGAAACCCCTTTTTAAATGCTTATAGCACGGAGTTTTAATCTGTTTTTCTGAAACCGGGAATGGATCCTAGGTTGACTGCATGTCTCCTGTTGAGAATGGGCGGAGCCGGCCGGACCGGCTCAGTTGGTTGAGCGTTGCCCTGTCAATCGAAAGGTTGTGGGTTCGATTCCCGGGCCCAGTAGGGGGAGCATGTAGGAGGCAATCAATCCATGTTTCTCTCTCATCACCGGTGTTTCTCTCTCTCTCTCTCTCCCTCTCCCTTCCTGTCTGTAAATTACAATCCATAAAATGTTTTTTTTAAAAAACATATTTGCCTAAAGTCTGTAGCTTATATATAGAAACTAGAGGCCCCGGTGCACGAATTCGTGCACCAGTGGGGTCCCTCGGCCTGGCCTGTGGGATCTGGCTGAAACCGGCTCTCCGATATCCCCCGAGGGGTCCCGGATGGCGAGAGGGTGCAGGCCAGGCTGAGGGACCCCATCAGTGTACGATCGGGCTGGGGAGGGACCGTGGGGGGGGTCCAGGGCGTGTCTGGCCCGTCTCGCTCAGTCCCGATCGGCCGGACCCTAGCAGCAAGCTCACCTACCGCTTGGAGCATCTGCCCCCTGGTGGTCAGTGCACGTCATAGTGACTGGTCGACCAGTCGACTGTCTGCCCCCTGGTGGTCAGTGCACGTCATAGCGACTGGTCGACCGGTCGACTGTCTGCCCCCTGGTGGTCAGTGCACGTCATAGCGACTGGTCGACCGGTCGACTGTCTGCCCCCTGGTGGTCAGTGCACGTCATAGCGATCCGTTGAGCGGCCTTAGCATATCATTAGCATATGACGTTTTGATTGGTTGAACGGACGCCCAGATGACCAGACACTTAGCATATTGGGCTTTTATTATATAGGATTATATCGGATAGTGCTGCCTTCTGTACGTAAGTGCTGTACGTAGATACATTTGTTAAAATGTTTTCATTGTTGTTTTTTTAAATATATTTTATTGATTTTTTACAGGGAGGAAGAGAGAGAGATAGAGAGTTAGAAACATCGACCAGCTGCCTCCTGCACACCCCCTACCGGGGATGTGCCTGCAACCCAGGTACATGCCCTTGGCCGGAATCGAACCCGGGTCCCTTTAGTCTGCAATCCGACGCTCTACCCACTGAGCCACACCGGCCAGGGCTCTTTTCATCGGTTCTGAAGAGAAAGGTAATTACGTCTCTGACTTCCGTGTTCGGAGTGAGCACGTCTGAATGTCATTCCACGTGTGTGATCCTCGGCGTGGGCGATTCCCCAAGGGCCTTTGTCGGAATAAGAAATGTGCATCTCTGCCCGTAATTGGATAAGAGGCTTAAGGATTCATAAACCTGGTCCCTCCTGTGGCTTCTCTTCATCTCAGTCTGATTAGCATCGGTTTCTCTTTATTCTGTGGGGGAAGGAAAACATCATTGAATACATGTATTCAATGGATTGTGTCTACTGACGTTTCTGCTTTGGATGTTCCAGTAATATTTCACGAAGAAGGTATTTTTCTATTGAGATGGGGTGGGGGGAGAGAGAGAGAGAGAGAGAGAGAGAGAGAGAGAGAGAGAGAGGAGAGTTTTAAATTTATATTTTTATATTAAAAATATAAAAAATAAATAAATTTTTTTATTCATTTCAGAGAGGAAGGGAGAGGGGGGAAAGAGAGAGAGAGAAGAGAGAGTTTTAAATTTATATTTTTATATTAAAAATATAAAAAATAAATGATTTTTTTTACTCATTTCAGAGAGGAAGGGAGAGGGAGAGAGAGAGAAAAACATCCATGATGAGAGAGAATCATGGATCGGCCGCCTCCCGCACGCCCCCGCCTGGCCGGTTGCAATTTTGATTGTTGTTTTTTTTAAACGATAGAAATGAAAATGTGAGGTCAGGCAGTGAATTATTTTGAGAGTCAGATCATAGATATATTTATTTTTCAATTTATTTTTATTGATTTCAGAGAGGAAGTGAGAGGGAGAGAGAGAAACATCCATGATGAGAGAGAATCATTAGACCGGCCGCCTCCCGCACACCCCCTACTGGGGATCAAGCCCGCAACCCGGGCATGTGCCCTTGACCGGGAATCGAACCCGGGACCCTTCAGTCCGCAGGCCGATGCTCTATCCACTGAGCCAAACCGGCCAGGGCTGTGTGTGTGTGTGTGTGTGTGTGTGTGTGTGTGTGTTTGATGGCCGTTTCAATATCCATCTGGACATTTATTTATTTTTTGGGCTCTGAGTGTCTATTCTCTTTAGCGGCATAAACCCCACCAGGCCTCTCTGCTGTCTCTGTGGCTTTGCCAGGCCCTCACTCCAGGCTCAAATCTGGGGCAACTGAACTAATTTTAATATCTGAGAGCAATGTAGAGTTTATTGTTCGTTTTGTTGTTTATAAAACAAACACTAGAGGCTCGGTGCACAAATTCGTGCACCAGTGGGGTCCCTCGGCCTGGCCAATGGGATCAGGCTGAAACCGGCTCTCCGACTTCCCCCGAGGGCTCCCGGATTGCAAGAGGGCACAGGCCAGGCTGAGGGACCCCCCTCCTCCCGCCACCTGAGTGCACGAATTTTGTGCACCGGGCCTCTAGTCTATGTAATTTTTTAAAAAAACTGTCGCCCGAGAGATGCCCGAAAGATCGAGCCCGTCTTTCTGAGGCTGGTGTCGGTGAAGGTTCGGAGATATGGGATGTGTGCGATGCAGCATCTCCGTGACGGATGGACGTAGGTTCTCTGGTAGCTCCCTTTACGATCCCCTTGAAAACATTTCTGTATAGAATTGCCGGCGGAATATTGATTCCCCCTCTGCTCTCCATCTGTTAGAAAAAGAAACACATAAAACCAAAAAAATACTCACCTGGCTGAGTTCCAGAAGGAATGCGTAATGATGTTTCTTCATCTGCTTCGTGGACACACGCCTCCTCCTGGCCCCATAAAATGTGTTTCCGGCGTTTTCTTAAGTTTGTGGCAGGAAGTCCCATGGATGAAAAGTTACATGTGGAGTCCTGGCCGGTGTGGTTCAGTGGATAGAGCGTTCGGCCTGTGGAATGAAGGGTCCCGGGTTCGATTCCCGGTCAGGGACACATGCCCGGGTTGCGGGCTCCATCCCCAGTAGGTGGCGTGCAGGAGGCAGCTGATCCATGATTCTTTCTCATCATGGATGTTTCTCTCTCTCTCTCTCTCTCCCTCTCCCTTCCTCTAGGAAATCAATAAAAATATATATTTTTTAAAAGTTAGACACGGAAACTCCCCAGCAATCCATCCACGGCGTATTTAGATTGAGCCCCCAGACTATTCTAAGACCCTTTAACACTTCAGATGAGAAACGTCTGAATTTAATATCAGACATTCTCTCCTCTCCTTTGGGTGTAATACTTTATATTTCTCCTAATTGTCTCATTGCTGAAACCTCTTACGCATCTTGAATTTAGAAGGCGAGGGCATAAGGAAGAAACTCATTTTAACAGAGGATAAAATCAGTGTGAAAATTTATGATTTCAAAGTAAAACCATTATTAATTATGGTTATGACAGTAAAGCCATTGGTGAAATTTATTGTAAGCAAACAAAACCAAATAAAACTACATATCGGTCTATGTAGTTTTTTAATTTTTAAACATAATTCTTCGTTGTTGGAGGTGTTACAGATAGCTCCCTATTTCCCCCCCATAGATCCCCTCCGGCCGACCGACACCCCTCACCCCAGGCCTCACCACCCTGCTGTCTGTGTCCACGGCTGATGCACAGATCGATGTGTACAAGGTCTCTGGTGGATTACCTCCCACCCACCCACCCCCATGTATTTTTTTAAAATATATTTCTATCGATTTCAGAGAGGAAGGGAGACGGAGAGAGCGATAGAAAAGTCCAGGATGAGAGAGAATCAAGGATCGGCCGCCTCCTGCACGCACCCTGCTATATGGGGATGGAGCCCACAACCCGGGCCTGTGCCCTTGATGGGAATCGAACCCGGGACCCTTCGGTCCGCAGGCCGACGCTCTAACCACTGACCAACACCAGCCGGGGGCCAGATGTGTTTCGGAGCCACATTCTGAGACAGCGGCGCCCTCCCTGCTTTCAGGGTGACGGGACCCGGGAGAGGATGGGTCCTGCTCATCCAGCCGACACAGGGCAGGAGGCAGAGCTGCCCTGAGTGAGCTGTGCTCAGGAGGCCGCCCCTGAGGGACTCACAGCCCCGCTTCTCTCTCTCTCTCTCTCTCTCTCTCTCTCTCTCTCTCTCTCTCTCTCTCGCTCGTTTTCTGCATCAGCTGCCGGGAGTCATGAGACGCCTTGTCGTAAAGGATGGAGCACATTTCCCTCCGAGCCCCTGCTTCCAGCGCTTCCTTCCTTCATCGGCCGGGTTTGGCCACCTTGGGTTTGTTGTGATGATAATGGAAGCGAGTCTATGCTGTTTCACTTTAATTCATTGGATAGAGGAAAGATAGATAGATGATAGATAGATAGATAGATAGATAGATAGATAGATAGATAGATGATTGATAGATAGATTGATAGATAATAGGAAATAAATTGATGGATGGATAGATAGATAGATAGATAGATAGATAGATAGATAAATAGATGATAGATAGATAGATAGATAGATGATAGATAGATAGATGATAGATAGATAAATGATTGATAGATAGATTGATAGATAATACGAAATAAATTGATGGATGGATAGATAGATAGATAGATAGATAGATAGATAGATGATAGATAGATGATTGATAGATAGATTGATAGATAATAGGAAATAAATTGATGGATGGATAGATAGATAGATAAATGATTGATAGATAGATTGATAGGTAATAGGAAATAAATTGATGGATGGATAGATAGATGATAGAGATACATAGATGATAGATGATAGATAGATAGATAGATAGATATAGAGATAGATGGAGAGATAAATAGATGATAGAGATAGATGGATAGATAGATGATAGAGATAGATAGATGATAGATAGATAAATATAGAGATAGATAGATAGATAGATAGATAGATAGATAGATGATAGATAGATATAGTTAGATGGATGATGGATGGATAGATGAATATATACATAGATAATCATTAGATAGATTGATAGATAGACAAGTAGATATGTAGATGATAGATGATAGATAGATAGATAGATAGATAGATAGATAGATAGGTAGATAGATGATAGATGGATATAGTTTGATGGATGATGAATGGATGGATAGATGAATAGATAGATGATAGATAAGCTAGACAGACAAGTAGATACATAGATGATAGATATAGATAGATAGATGATAGATAGATAGATAGATAAGATAGATGGATGATAGATGGATATAGTTAAATGGCTGGTGAATGGATAGATGAATATATACATAGGTAATCATTACATAGATAGATAGATAATAGATATAGTTAGATGGATGATGGATGGATAGATGAATATATAAAGAGATGATAGATATAGATAGATGATAGATAGATAGATAATAGGTGGATAATAGATATAGTTAGATGGGTGATGGAAGGATAGATGAATATGTAAAGAGATGATAGATATAGATAGATGATAGATAGATAGATAGATAGATAGATAGATAGATAATAGATATAGGTAGATGGGTGTTGGAGGGATACATGTATAGACAATAGACACATACAGTTACATAGATATTTAAGTATATACACACATTTCTTTTTTTAACCAGATCTCTCTCTCTCTTTTTTTTAATTTACTCTGTATGGTCTGAATTGAAATGCCTCTTGTCTAATTTGGGGGAATTCTCGCTGCTTTAGACATAATCACTGTGGTGCCTTCAGCTAAAGGTAAATTAACCAAAGCACTGCTATTTCGCCGCTCTCTGTTTTTCGTGGCAATCAGTGTTAACCTCAAGCGCGAAATAAGCATTTTCCCGCACAAGATGATAATGGCAGCTCCCCCAAGAGGCATCGCATATACACATTATAGTAGAAGTTTGTACGTCTTTGCGAGTCGGGGGCACCGGAGCTGGCCCTCGGAAGAAGGAAAGACAGCAGAGACCTCAGAGAAACGCCAATCAACCAATCCCCAGGCAGTTATGAATATCATCCTATAGCATAAAAGGCTAATATGCAAATTGTCCCCTTGACCGGGAGTTCGACCAGGTGTTCCATCAGGGGCCGGGCCAAGCTGGCCAACTGTCTGCGGCCCCTCCCCCCAGCCAGCCCCACCTCCAATCGGCCCCCCTCCACCCTGATCGCGGGCAGGGCCAGTCAACCAACTGCCTGTGGCCCCTCCCCCTGTTTGGCCCCGCCCCTAATTCCCCCTCCCCCAATAGTGGGTGGGGCCAACCAACCGCCCGTGGCCCCTCCCCTGTTCGGCCCTGTCCCTAATTGCCCCCACCCGACCCGGATTGGGGTGGGTTGGCCGGCCACTGCCCACAGCCCCTCCCCCTCAGCCGGCCCTCCCCTGATTAGTCCCCCTGCATTGGGGCAGGACCAGCTGGCCAACCTCCCGTGTCCCCTCCCCTGAGCCGGCCTGGCCTGATCGGCCGTGATTGGGGTGGGCCCGCCGTATCCCACACATGCAGGAATTCGTGCACTGGGGAGTTCGCTCGCTTGCTATGATGTGCGCTGACCACCGGGGGGGTGGGCAGAACGAAAAAAAAAGGCCCCAGCCGGCAGCCGGAAGGCCCCCATCGGCCCTGATCGCCGGCCAGGCCTAGGGACCCTACGTGTGCACGAATTTCATGCACCAGGCCTGTCGGCTACAATAGCTGAGACCTTAATGAGGCAGAGCCAACCAGTGTTGCAAAGCTTGGGGGTGTTTCTGGGTTCAAAACAAAAATATTATGTGAGCGAGGCGATGTTGTTGGATTTTGAAAGAATCGGAACAGAATTCATCGCCCTTGTTCCAATAGGTTGCGTGGATTAATTTACGGGAAAAGGAACAAATCGAGTTCCTGATTCTTGTCTGACCGCTGATGGTATCGGATTAGTGAGCGGTAAGAAACGTCACTCCCATCACGGCCGTTGTGCTTCCTTTAAAGCTCCTGGTGTGTTTTTTTAATTATTATTATTTTTTTATTGATTGATTGGAGAGAAAGAGAGACGTTGATTTGTTGTGTAATAAGCAAACTCGATTTCCTATTCTTTATTTTCTTTCCGGAACAGAATGGGTTTTACTTTTCGAAAATTAATATCGTTTCCAAAATAAATGGACTTGAACACCCCTGCGTAGCCTCGATCTAAGATAATTGTGTGGGCGGAGGCAAGATGCTCCATGGAATCTATTCATAATTTCATGGGTCCCCATGTTTGGGAAAATTCTGCTACGGGAATCAAATAGCTCTCGTAATGGCCTTGGGTTTATTCTACTGACATTAGAAATAGAATTGGGCCCTGGCCGGTGTGGCTCAGTGGATAGAACGTCGGCCTGCGGACTGAAGGGTCCTGGGTTCGAGTCCCGGTCAAGGGCTCGTGCCTGGGTTGTGGGCTCGATCCCCAGTGGGGGGCGTGCAGGAGGCAGCCGGTCCGTGATTCTCTCTCATCATGGATGTTTCTCTCTCTCTATTCCTCTCTCTCGCTTCCTCTCTGAAATCCATACAAATATATATATTTTTTAAAAAAATAGAATTAGACCTTGTGCAATATCGAGGTGGTAATTACACCTGATAGATCGATGGCCGGTTACTGCTCGTGTCATTCTTAAGTAAAATAAAGCAACCCCTTTGGGGGTCGAACGCCCCTCTCCCAGGGGTCGCCTAAGACCGCCGGAAAACACATCTATAATCACATATTGTTTTTGTGATTGATCACTGAGCTTTCATGATGTTCCATGTGTCACCATGAAAATCCATCCTACAGATCAGATGTTTCCATGACGATTCGTAACAGCAGCCACATGACGGTGATGATGCAGCCACGAGAATAATGTTATGGTTGGGGGTCCCCACAGCATGGGGAGCTGTATTCAGGGGTTGCGGCCTTAGGAAGGTTGAGAACCACTGATATAGATAGATATATAGATATAGATATAGATATAGGTATAGGTATAGATATAGATATAGATATAGATATATAGATATAGACGATATAGATATTGATATAGATGATATAGATATAGATGTAGATGATTAGATATAGATAGAGATATAGATGATATAGATATTGATATAGATGGTATAGATAAAGATGTAGATATAGATATAGATGATATAGATATAGCTGTAGACATAGATATAGATATAGATGATATATAGATGATATAGATATAAATGTAGATGATATAGATAGAGATATAGATGATATAGATATTGATATAGATGGTATAGATAAAGATGTAGATATAGATATAGATGATATAGATATAGCCGTAGACATAGATATAGATATAGATGATATAGATATAGATGATATAGATATAGATGTAGATGATATAGATATATATATAGATATAGATATAGATATATATAGATGATATAGATATATAGATATAGATATAGATGATATAGATATAGATGTAGATGATATAGATAGAGATATAGATGATATAGATATTGATATAGATGATATAGATATTGATATAGATGATATAGATATAGATGTAGATGATTAGATAGAGATAGAGATATAGATATTGATATAGATGATATAGATATAGATGTAGATGATATAGATATATATATAGAATGATATATATATAGATATAGATGATATAGATATAGATGATATAGATATAGTGATGAAGCAGCAACGAGAATAATGTTATGATTGGGGGTCCCCACAGCACGAGGAGCTGTATTCAGGGGTCGCGGCGTTAGGAAGGTTGAGAACCACTGTCCTAGAAGGATTGCTCCGTTCCTTCGTCATAAACGATTCCAACGAGAGAAAATCAAAGACGTGATCAATTGCAATAAACGCGCCCGGTGAGCAATCTCCTGGAAACAGCAGAGGACCCCAGCTTGCATTGATTTGACTCATTTTCGTCGTCATACCTCAGTGGTTCTCAACCTTCCTCACACTGCGAACCCTTGAACACAGCTCCCCATGCTGTGGGGACCCTCGATTTCATGGTGACACATTAAACATCATGAAAGCATCGTGGTCAATCACAAAAACAATATGCGATTATAGATGTGTTTTCCGATGGTCTTAGGCGACCCCTGTGAAAGGGCCGTTCGACCCCCAGAGGGGCCACGACCCACAGGTTGAGAACCGCTGTTCCCCGTTCTCCTCACATAGACGTCTTTCACAGCCCCGTTCATGGGGCCTAAACGAAATTCTCTCTCGTCTTGGCTGTCTTGGGGCAGCTCCTGCGTCGAGCGTCTGCCCCCTGATGTCCAGTGCGCGTCATCGTGACCAGTCGTTTTGTCGTTCAGTCGATTTGCATATTAGGGTTTTATTATATAGGATTCGAGGCCCAGTGCATGAAATCCGTGCACTGGGGGAGAAGTCCCCTCAGCCCCGCCTGCAACCCCTCAGGCTGGGGCAGCTCCTGCATCGAGCGTCTGCCCCCTGGTGGCGAGTGCGCGTCATCGCGACCGGTTGTTTTGTCGTTCAGTCGATTTGCATATTAGGGTTTTATTATATAGGATTCGAGGCCCAGTGCATGAAATCCGTGCACTGGGGGAGAAGTCCCCTCAGCCCCGCCTGCAACCCCTCGGGCTGGGGCAGCTCCTGCGTCGAGCGTCTCCCCCTGGTGGCCAGTGCGCGTCATCGCGACCGGTCGTTTCGCCCGTTCAGTCGATTTGCATATTAGGGTTTTATTATATAGGATTCGACGCCCAGTGCACGAAATCCGTGCCCTGTTGCGGGGGAGGGATCCCTGCAGCCTGGCCTGCAACCTCTCAGGCTGGGGGCAGCTCCTGCGTCGAACGTCTGCCCCCTGGTGGCCAGTGCACGTCATCGCGACCGGTCGTCCGGTCGTTCGGTCATTGAGGCTTTTGTCCTATAGGTTTCCTTTTGGCTTTCCTTCTGTTAAATTCAACATGGGCTCGTAAACCCACTCACTGATGTGGGAGGCAGGGCCCCTGATTTAAAAAGGCCGCTAAGCCCAGCCAGTGTGGTTCAGTGGTGAGCATCCACCTAGGAGCCAGGAGGTCAGGGTCCGATTCCCCGTCAAGGGCACAGGCCCGGGTTGCGGGCTCGGTCCCCGGTCGGTGGTGTGCGGGAGGCGGCCGATCCGTGGTTCTCTGTCATCAAGGATGCTTCTCTCTCCCTCCCCCTTTTCATCTCTGAAATCAAGGAAATAATATTTTTCTAAAAGAGAAACAAAGAGACCATTTGTGTAGAAAATTATAGGCGTTCAAGGGACCCCCTTCATTCATTCGTCCGGAGCTTAGATTGAAGGCCTCGGACTCCGCCGGGACCTTCCTTCTAAGGACGCTGCTGTCTTCTTGTTGTTGGTAGAATTCTACGTGTTTGTCAGCCAACGCCCGTCCTGCTTCTGGATTCCGTCGAACACGCTATTTGGACAATCAGGGCAGGACAGGGCCGTCGCCTCACCCGGAGGCCATAAAATGGGGACGTTAGCCCGGTTGACTGTCGAAACGAATAGAGAAGAAAACAAAAAAAATCCCTGGATTTTGCAGGAAATGGAAACGCCGAAGCAGACACTATGGGGACACCAGCTTACACACACACACACACACACACACACACACCATATTCATTCGCCGAATTTCGCAAACAGGCCATGGAGTATTGCTCATCGGTTGGCTTGCTGTCTGCCTGGGGCGTGTGGAAGGAATTCAGAACAGCCAAGATCAGATGTCCCCCTGGGGGGTTCTCTGGAGGGAACTCACATCTCCACGCCTGCACGGCTCTCGATTCACTGCGTGCGTCCGTGTACGTGGTTCCTTAGCTTCCACGTGGGCGTGAGGTCGGGGGACGTGTGTCATTCTCCGATTGTCCCGTTTCACCCTGCACCCCGCTCCCCAGGTCCCCCCTGTGGCGTCGCGGACGGTCACGGCCCTTCCTTTTTCAGGGCTGCGTAGTACTCCACGGTGTCGGCGGCCAGCGGCTGTTCTGTCTGCCGATGGGCACATGGGCTGTTTCCAGCTCTTGGCGATTGTCAGTGGCGCTGCTACGAACATAGCGGGGGGCATACGTTCTTTCCGATGGGTGTTTTGGGGTTCTTAGGACATATTCTGAGAAGTGGGGGGTCTCAGATAGCTATACTTATAATAGGGCCATATGCAAATGGGACGCGACGCCGTCACATGATGACCCATCGACAGGAGGGCAGGGCCACGAGCTACCCATGGCGGTGGGCGGGCGGCAAGCCGAGGGAATCGCGGGGCGCCGGGGGGCTCCCTTCTCTCCGCGTCCTCGCCGGCAGGTGGCGTTGGCTGATGCGCGTATGGCGACACCCCCATTGTCGTTTTAATTTGCGTCTCCTGGCCGGCCAGCGACATCGAGCCTTTCTCCATAACGGCACGTCGCCAACGTCTCCTGTCGCTTCTCGCAAACAAATTGCGCCCATCGGTCATTTCTGCAAAGAATGAATCGCCTCCCTCTGTCGTGGGGAATACGGGGCCCGTCTCTGGTTACCCCACGGCCCCCAAAAGGCCACGATCGGCGTGATTTTTACACATAAAACCGCACGAGGGAGGCTTTCCTTCTCAGCAAAGCGCGTTTCATTGCGTGAAAAAATGTATAAAAAAAAGAGGTTTACGGCTAAACGCTGGAGCCACCAAACATTCGTCGGCAGGAAAGGGGACTTAGTCATGTTTTCTAAATATGTTTTTATTGATTTCAGAGAAGAAGGGAGAGGGAGGGAGAGAGAAACATCCATGAGGAGAGAGAATCACGGATTGGCCGCCTCCTGCACGCCCCCTACTGGGGATCGAGCCCGCAACCCAGACCGGGAATCGAACCCTGAACCCCTGGTTCAGAGGTGGACGCAAACCACTGGGCCACACCTGCCGGGCTCGTAATTATTAATTGCTAATCAAATCGGGGAGGTGGGGTATGTGCTGAATAGCAACCACCTTGCAGGGGTTAATTCTGCAGGTATCTGTGGGCTCAGGGGGCAAAGAGTCCCGATCGTTGCCTATTTTATTTTATTTTATTATTTTGATTTTTTTACCGAGAGGAAGAGAGAGGGATAGAGAGTTAGAAACATCCATCAGCTGCCTCCTGCACGCCCCCTACTGAGGATGTGCCCGCAACCAAGGTACATGCCCTTGACCGGAATCGAACCCGGGACCCTTGAGTCCGCAGGCCGACGCTCTATCCACTGAGCCACACCGGTCAGGGCCCAATCGTTGCCTTTTTGATACAAAAACCCACTTCCTTACAGGCCGGCGTGGTTCTGTGGCTGAGCGTCGGCCTAGGAACCAGGAGGTCCCGGGTTCGAGTCCCGGTCAAGGGCACAGACCCGGGTTGCAGGCTCCACCCCCAGTGGGGGGCGTGCAGGAGGCGGCCGATCCATGATTTTCTCTCATCATGGATGTCTCTCTCTCTCTCTCGCTCTCCCTTCCTCGCTCTGAAATCAATTAAAATATATATATATTTTTAGAGGGTTCTAATATATATTTTTGAAGGTTATATCTATGTATAAAGGTTTAATATATATTTTTTTAATAAAAAAACGAATGGTAAAACCACACGTTTAGTGCTTTTGTAGGCGTGCACTGGGGTTTGCACACACACTTAATTTTTTTCCTCTTTGAAAACCCGGTTTTAGCCGTCTTTCTCATTTTGTCGATCAAAGACCAGCGCACGCAATGGGAATGGTGGCTGGAATCTAGAATTGCTGCTTGTTGTCACCGTTATAGATCAATTTCTCCTCCTGCGTCAGCCCCATAGGAACCCCAGAGACGAAATCCGTTCTATTGGCCACAAAAAAACAGATGTTTTACACGGCAGCTCGCGGGACCCCGTAAACCACAATCGATCAAACAGAAACAATATTGAGGGCGTTTTTTTTTTGTTTTTTTTTTTTAATTTTAATGTGGTTTTTTTTTCCCAGAAATAAATTTATTTGCATAATATTTATATCAAATTCAATTTTGCCAAATCCATATCATGTTTTTTTTTCTTTTTTCGTTTTTTTTCTATTTTCTTTCTTTCTTTTTTTTTACTTTTTTTTTTCATTATTATTAGTTAAGGTATTACAAATGTGTCCTCATCTCCCCCATTAACCCCCAACCTCCCCCCGCCGTGGGTTTTTTTTTCATTGATTTTTATAGGGAGAGAGAGAGAAACATCAATAATGAGAAAGAATCATCAATAATGAGAGAGAATCATCAATAATGAGAATCATCAATGATGAGAGAGAATCACCAATAATGAGAAAGAATCATCAATAATGAGAAAGAATCATCAATAATGAGAATCATCAATAATGAGAATCATCAATGATGAGAGAGAATCATCAATAGTGAGAGAGAATCATCAATAATGAGAGAGAATCATCAATAATGAGAGAGAATCATCAATAATGAGAGAGAATCATCAATAATGAGAAAGAATCATCAATAATGAGAGAGAATCACGGATCGGCTGCCTCCCGCACGCCCCCTACTGGGGAATCGAACCCGCAACCCGGGCCCGGGCCCTTGACCGGGAATCGAACCCGGGACCTCCTGGTTCCCAGGTCGACGCTCTAACCCCTGAGCCACACCAGCCGGGCTCTTGCTAGTAGAAAATTGAAACTATTTTTCTCTCTTTTCTCGCAGGGTTCTTAAGTACGGGCGACCAGGCGGCCAAGGGCAACTACGGGCTCCTGGACCAGATCCAGGCCCTGCGCTGGATCGAGGAGAACGTCGGCGCCTTCGGGGGCGACCCGAAGCGCGTCACCATCTTCGGCTCGGGCGCGGGGGCCTCGTGCGTCAGCCTCCTGACCTTGTCCCACTACTCGGAAGGTAATGCGGGGACCCCGGGACCCACCCAGGAAGCCTTGCCCCCCAAAATGACATGTGCCTACATGCTCTCGTTTCTTCAAGATATTTTTGCTAGAGGCCCGGTGCACGAATTCGTGCACAGGTTGGGGGATCTGGACGGCCCACCCTGATTGGGACCATTCGGGCCGGGCCAACAGGGGTGGGTAGGGGAGGGGATGCCCAGGAGGTTGGCCGGCCAGCCCCGCCCCCAATCAGGGTTGAGGGGGGCCAATCAGGGGCGGGGCCGGCCAGGGGAAGGGGCCGCGGGAGGTTGACCTGCCAGTCCTGCCCCACATGGGAAGGGGTGTCATTCCGGGTTGGACTGGCCGGGGAGAGGGGCCATGGGCTGTTGGCCGGCCCGGCCCACCCCCTGGATGAACTCCCAATCGAGCGGATAATTTGCAGATTAGCCTTTTATTCTATAGAATTGATTTCAGAGAGGAAGGCAGAGGGAGAGAGAGAGAAACGTTAATGATGAGAGAGAATCATGGACCGGCTGCCTCCCGCACGCCCCCTACTGGGGATCGAGCCCGCAACCCAGGCCTGTGCCCTTGACCGGGAATCGAACCCAGGACCTGTCTGTGTATGGGATGGTGCTCAACCCACTGAGCCGCACGGGCCAGGACCCACAAAATTCTATGACGGCGCCTCTGATACATGGAGGAGGGGAGCAGGAGGGCATCTCTGAATTCCCTTCCGTGGGTTTGTTTTTCCTGTAATGAACTGGCCCCCGATTCTTCCCCTGGGGCAGGGTACCCCGTGACCACGCAAATACCCCACCAGGTGGCGGGAGGAGAAAGGCAATGCAAGCCCTGGCCAGTGTGGCTCAGTGGCTAGAGCACCCGCCTGCAGACCAAAGGGTCCCGGGTTCGAATCCTGGTCAAGGGCATCTACCTCGGTTGCAGGCTCCTCCCCAGATCAGGGCGCATGCAGGAGGCAACCCATCGATGCGTCTCTCTCACATCGATGTTTCTCTCTCTCCCTCTCTCTCCCACTTTCTCTAAAATCAATGGCAACATATCCCCAGGTGAGGATTAAAAAGGGAAAAATAAATAAAAAAGAAAGAAGATGCATTATTTTATCAGTGCAGCTAAATTGCCTATGTCGTTCCATTTACTGAACCGATATTTGTGGGGTGTGCATGTGTGTGTGTGTATAAAAACATCCTATAAAATCAATGTGCAACTCTCGCTGGTTTGGGGCAGTGGATAGAGCATCGACCTGCAGACGGAAGGGTCCTGGGTTCGATTCCCGGTCCGGGGCACATGCCCGGGTTGCGGGCTCGATCCCCAGTGTGGGGCGTGCAGGAGGCGGCCGGTCCATGATTCTCTCTCATCATGGATGTTTCTCTCTGTCTCTCTCCCTCTCCCTTCCTCTCTGAAATCAATAGAAATATATATACTTTTTAAAAAGGACAAGAAAGAGAATGAATAATTTTATCAGTGCAGCTACATTGCACATATCGTTTCATATATATATATATGTATATTTTATTGATTTCATAGAGGAAGGGAGGTATATATATATTTTTTTATTGATTTCAGAGGAAGAAAGATGCAAATTGAGTTAGAAACATCCATGATGAGAGAGAATCATGGACCGGCTGCCTCCTGCACGCCCCCTACTGGGGATCGAGCCTGAAACCCGGGCCTGTGCCCTTGAGCAGGAATCGAACCCTGACCTCCTGGTTCCTAGGTGGATGCTCACCCCCTGAGCCAAACCAGCTAGGAATCGTCCCATTTCCTTAAACAATCTTTGTGGGGCGCATGCATGTACGTGTGTGCATGTGTGCGTTTGTGTGAGAATAAGAACACCCCTTAAGATCCACGTGCAGACGGAGATGGTTGTGGGGGTGCCGGGATGGAATCGAGGAAGCCAGCAGGAGCCAATCCCCGCCTTGTCTGCCCTCCCCCAGCGGCGTCTCTGTCTTTGGGGTGACTCCTCTTTTTTCTCTCATTGGCGTGCCCCCCGCCCCCCGCCACAGGCCTGTTCCAAAAAGCCATTATCCAGAGCGGGACCGCCCTGTCAAGCTGGGCCGTCAACTACCAGCCGGCCAAGTACACGCGCATCCTGGCGGACAAGGTGGGCTGCAACATGCTGGACACGACGGACCTGGTGGAGTGCCTGCGTGGCAAGAGCCACCGCGAGCTGATCCAGCAGACCATCACGCCCGCCACCTACCACATCTCCTTCGGGCCCGTCATCGACGGCGACGTCATCCCGGACGACCCCCAGATCCTCATGGAGCAGGGCGAGTTCCTCAACTACGACATCATGCTGGGCGTCAACCAGGGCGAGGGCCTCAAGTTCGTGGACGGGATCGTGGACAACGAGGACGGTGTCACGCCCAACGACTTCGACTTCTCCGTGTCCAACTTCGTGGACAACCTCTACGGCTACCCCGAGGGCAAGGATACGCTGAGGGAGACCATCAAGTTCATGTACACGGACTGGGCCGACAAGGAGAACCCCGAGACCCGGCGCAAGACGCTGGTGGCCCTGTTCACCGACCACCAGTGGGTGGCCCCCGCCGTGGCCACGGCCGACCTGCACGCCCAGTACGGGTCGCCCACCTACTTCTACGCCTTCTACCACCACTGCCAGAGCGAGATGAAGCCGGGCTGGGCGGACGCGGCCCACGGGGACGAGGTGCCCTACGTCTTCGGCATCCCCATGATCGGCCCCACCGAGCTCTTCAGCTGCAACTTCTCCAAGAACGACGTCATGCTCAGCGCCGTGGTCATGACCTACTGGACCAACTTCGCCAAGACCGGGTAGGTCGTGGCCCTCGAACCCCCGTCCCTGCCCCCCTCCCCCGCCCAGGCCAGGCCGGTCCAGTGGTGGCCTGGCTCCCGGATGTCTGGTTGCTCCTCTGTGTTTTTGGTGGGTTGTTTCATCGAGTCTTATTTATTTATTTCTTTATTATCCTCTCTAATAAAGAGGTAATATGCAAATTGACCGTCACTCCAACACACAAGATGGCCAGCAGGGAAGGGCAGTTGGGAGGGACCAGGCCGGCAGGGGAGGGCAGTTAGGGGCAAGCAGGCCGACAGAGGAGGCCGGTTAGGGGCAATCAGACTGGCAGGGGAGGGCAATTGTGGGCAATCAGACCGGCAGGGGACAGCAGTTGGGGGCGATCAGACCGGCAGGGGAGAGCAGTTAGGAGCAACCAGACCGGCAGGGCAGAGCAGTTAGGGGCAAGCAGGCTGGCAGAGGAGGGTGGTTAGGGGCCATCAGGCAGGCAGGTGAGCAGTTAGGAGCCAGTGGTCCCAGATTGTGAGAGGGATCGGACCTAAACTGGCAGTCAGTATGCTAATTAGACCGGACGTCTTCCGGACGTCTTTCGGACAAAGCCACAGTGGCAGGGGCTGAGGCAGAGGCGGTTAGGAGCCATCAGGCCAGCAGGGGAGGGTGGTTACAGGTGATCAGGCCGGCAGGGGGGGCAGTGAGGGGCGATCAGGCTGGCAGGGGAGTGGTTAGGGGGCGATCAGGCCAGCAGGGGAGCAGTTAGGGGGTGATCAGGCTGGCAGGGGCGTGGTTAGGGGGTGGTCAGGCTGGCAGGCAGGCGAGTGGTTGGGAGCTAGCAGTCCTGGATTGTGAGAGGGATGACCCAGATTGGAGAGGGTGAAGGCTGGACTGAGGGATACACAACCCTTCTAACCCCCTTGTGCACGAATTTCGTGCACCAGGCCTCTAGTCTATATATATATAAAAAGCTAATATGCAAAGTGTCCCCTCGGAAGTTCGACTGCTGGGGTCCAACCCCAGCGGGTCCAGGGGTCCCCAAAGGTGTGGACGGAGTCGGCGAAGAAGGAATGACACGGAGACAGCATTCAGTTGATCAGCAGCCTAGCCAGGATCTCCAGCCAAGTTCTGGTCAGGATCTCCAGCGAAGTTCTGTTTAGGATCTCCAGCCAGGTTCTGTGTCCATGTTGTCTTGCTAGGTTCTCCAGATTCTCCAGCCAGGTTCTCCAGCCAGGTTCTGTAGCCATGTTCCCTCGCTAGGTTCTCCAGCCAGGTTCTGTCCAGGTTCTCCAGCCAGGTTCAGTCACCAGGTTCTAGTCAGGTTCTCTTGCCAATTTCTGTAGTCAGGTTCAGTCCAGGATCTTTTGCTATGTTCTCTCGCTAGATTCTGTCTCTAGGTTCTGAGGCCAGTTTCTGTCCAGGATCTTTTGCCATGTTCTCTCCAGCGAAGTTCTTCTGTCTCTAGAGAATGTTCTGTGTAGGTTCTGTGCCTAGGTTCTGTCTTCTCTCTGTCTCTAGCTGTCTTGTTACATCTGTATTTATACCAGTTGATTCAATCCTATCAATCTCTATTCCAAAGGTTAGGGCGTTTCTTATTTCCATTCCAGGGAGTAAAGATTATGTAGCTTAAGCATGATTGTTTGTAGTTAAAGTGATTAACTACCCGCCTAGCACTTAGTTAAGGAGTTTCATCCCCTCCCTAACTTCAGGGGAAAGTCCCTACCTGGGGATTCAACCTTTCTCAGAGACCTTGGTTAAAACACATAGTGCCTAGAAGGTGAGCAAACATATTAAGAACAGTATGCCATATATGCCAGGTCCCTTGAAACAGCAAGCATGGACCGGCTCCCGGCATTCGACCAGGAGTTCAACTGTTCGCTATGATGTGAGCTGACCACCAGGGGGCGGTGCAGAATGAAAGGAGGCCCCCGCCGGCAGCCAGAAGGCCCTGATTGGCCCTGATCACTGGCCAGGCCTAGGGATGCTACCTGTGCATGAATTTCATGCACTGGGCCTCTAGTTTTAAAATATATATAAATACTAGAGGCCCCGTGCACGAAATTCCGCAAGGGGCTCGGCCCTCGCGGCCCCAGCTTCGTGCAGAAGGTCGTCCGGAAGGACGTCCGGAAGGTCGTTCAGTTCTCTGGTCCGAATGAGCATATTACACTTTTATGATTGTAGATAGACACATACATTATTTTTTAAAAATTTTTTTATGGATTTCAGAGAGGAAAGGAGAGGGAAAGACAGAAATATCCATGTTGAGAGAATCATGGATCAGCTGCCTCCTGCACGCCCCCTACTGGGGACTGAGCCCACAACCTCGGGCTCGTGCCCTTGGCCAGGAATCGAACCTGGGACCCTTAAGTCTGCAAGGCGACGCTCTATCCACTGAGCCACACCGGCCAGGACAGCTACAATACACCCTGACCGGGAATCGAACCCGGGACCTCCTGGTTCCTAGGTCGACGCTCAACCACTGAGCCACACCGGCCAGGCTGGAAATAAACTTTTTAATCATTTTGGGTTTTCTTTTTCTTTTTTTTTTTTTTTTTAATGCAAAGCCGGTTTCATTTATCATCGATTTAACTGAAGCATTAAAAGAAAATTGTGGAAGCCAAACAAAGCCATTAAATTCTCGTTAGCTCTCCTGCCCGCCCGAGGGCTCTGCAGCTGAGGCTGCCTCCCTTTGTTTAAACATGAAAGAAAGAGAAAGACGAAGGGAATTAATTAGTGGCAAGCCGGCCTCAGGACGATACCTTCCCCGGGTCCCAGGGAACGCGGAGCCTGGACGGAAAACCCCGCAGGATTCTGTCGTTGGAGGCGTCTGAAGGCCGAGACCGCGGTTCCGAACAATCCCTCTGCCCGCAGCTGCGTTTTCCACCCTCGTGGGCCTGGCCAGTGTGCTCAGTGGTTAGAGCGTCGACCTATGAACCAGGAGGTCAGGGTTCGATTCCCATCAAGGGCACGTGCCTGGGTTGCGGGTTGGATCCCCAGTAGGGGGCGTGCAGGAGGCAGCCGGTCCATGATTCTCTCTCGTCATTGATGTTTCTATCTCTGTCTCCTTCTTCCTTCTCTGAAATCGATAAAACTCCTATATAATAAAAGGCTAATATGCAAATTGTCCCCTCAGGAGTGCGACCGCCCGCTATGACATGCGCTGACCACCAGGGGGCGGTGCAGAATGAAGGAAGCCCTGGCTGGTAGCTGGGGGAAGGAAGGCCGTGATCGGCCCTAATTGCAGACCAGGCCTAGGGACCCCACCCATGCATGAATTCCATGCACTGGGCCTCTAGTATATATATATTTTAAATTAAAAGCATTCCTCCTAGCCGGTATGGCTCAGTGGATAGGACATCAGCCTGTGGACTGAATGGTCCTGGGTTCGATTCCCTGTCCCAGGCACATGCCCAGGTTGTGGGCTCCATCCCCAGTAGGGGGCGTGCAGAAGGCAGCCGATCCATGATTCTCTCTCCTCATGGATGTTTCTATCTCCCTCTTTCTTTCCTCTGTGAGATCAATAAAAATATGAAAGAAAAAAATAAAGAAATCTCACCGAGGTAACAAGACAGAGATGGTGGAGGGCCTCAGATTCTTTTAGAATGGTCGGGTCTTCATCCAAGTAGGAGCTAATTCCCTATCTGCCCCTCACGGGGTGCAGAGCTGAAATGACACTCAGGCACACTCATGGCAATGAGTTGTTTTTTTTCTTTTTCCTTTAATTAATTTGGAAAGCTCGTTGGCACGCCAACGAGGCCACTCGGAACTTCACTGAATGCGCAGAGCAAAATGCACTCGAAATCCAAGTACATACGGAACGTAATTTCCCCGGCAGCAGCCGGATTGAGGAGAAAAAGGGGGAGATGGATAGCGGATGGGCACAGTCTAGCGACTGAGGTGTTTGTGAGTGAGTGACAAGGGGTTCAGAGGTCGTTGCTAGCTAGTGATTTGCAATATGGCCCTGGCTGGTGTGGCTCAGTGGTTGAGCATCAACCTATGAACCAGGAGGTCAGGGTTCGATTCCCGGTCTAGGGCACATGCCCAGGTTGCGGGCTCCATCCCCAGGAGGGGGCGTGCAGGAGGCAGCCGGTCCATGATTCTCTCTTATCATGGATGTTTCTAGCTCTCTCTCTCTCTCTCTCTCTCTCTCTCCCTTCCTCTCTCTGGAATCAATAAATACATATCTCACGGTGCACATAGGAGCACAAAGTTGGCATGACTCCCAACATGCATTGCTGTGAATATCTGGTAGAAGGTTCAATGTTTGCACTTCGCCAAGGACATCCTGATATGCCCAATGGCTCATATGATGTGCGTGCCGGGGAGGGGAGCAGAGAGAAAGAGAGAGATGCACAGAGATAGAGAAAGAGGGAGATATATTAAGAGAGAGACACACAGAGAGAGGGCAAGAGAGATAGATATAGAAAGGTAGAGAGGGCCCTAGCTGGTGTGTCTCAGTGGGTGAGCATCGGCCTATGGACTGATGGGTCCTGGGTTCGATTCCGGTCAGGGGCACATGTGGGGTCCGTCTGGCTCCTCCCACCCAATGGCGGCCCATGAGGTGGGCCATTTGGGGGGAGTGGCCGCAGGAGGGCTCCAGGGCGTGTCCGGCCCGTCTCACTCAGTCCTGATCAGCCGGACCCCAGCAGCAAGCTAACCTACAAGTCGGAGCTCCTTCCCCCTGGTGGTCAGTGCACGTCACAGCGACTGGTCGACCGTCTGCCCCCTGGTGGTCTGTGCACGTTATAGTGAGCAGTTGAGCGGCCTTAGCATATCATTAGCATATTATGCTTTGATTGGTTGAACGGACGACTGGCCGCCCAGACGCTTAGCATATTAGGCTTTTATTATATGTCTAATAACAGGGTGATATGCAGATTGGTTGAGATGCCGTCACATAACAACCAATCAGCAGGCTGCGTGTGCAGCAGGAGTGGGTGGGCGGGGACTTACAGTGTCAGTGGGCGGGGACTTGAGGCTCGAGTCCCTGCCCCCGGCAAAGGCCCAATAGCAATATTAAAATATTTCCTTTAATTAATTTAACTTTTAATGTGCACAAATTTCGTGCACCAGACCCCTAGTATAGAATATAATAGGAGATAGATAGGTAAATCGATAGGTATATAGATATAGATAGACAGATATAAATATATATAGACTAGAGGCCTGGTGCACGAAAAATTGTGCACTCAGGGGGGGTCCCTCAGCCCGGCTTGTGCCCTCTCTCAGCCTGGGACCCCTCGGGGGATGTCCACCTGCTGGCTTAGGCCCGCTCCCTGGGGGGATTGGGCCTAAGCTGGCAGTCAGACATCTCTCTGGCAGCCCGGGAGCCTTCAGGGGATGTCCAAGTGCTGGCTTAGGCCTGCTCCCCGGGGGGATTGGGCCTAAGCTGGCAGTCAGACATCCCTCTGGCAGCCCAGGAGCCCTCGGGGGATGTCCACTTGCCAGTGGGGAGCAAGCCTAAGCTGCAGTCGGACATCCTTCGCGCTGCTGAGGTGGGAGAGGCTCCCACCATCACCACCGCTGTACTGGCAGCCGTCAGCCTGGCTTGTGGCTGAGCAGAGCTCCCCCTGTGGGAGCACACTGACCACCAGGGGGCAGCTCCTGCATTGAGCGTCTGCCCCCTGGTGGTCAGTGTGTGTCATAGCGACCAGTCATTCCCAGTCGTTCTGCTGTTAGGGTCGATTTGCATATTACCCTTTTATTCTATAGGATATGAAGATGTAGTTGTGCAACGTGGAAGCAGATGACGTCCTTTCTCTCTCTCTCTCTCCCTCCCCCCTCTCCCCAGGGACCCCAACCAGCCCGTGCCTCAGGACACCAAGTTCATCCACACCAAACCCAACCGTTTCGAGGAGGTGGCCTGGTCCAAGTACAACCCCAAGGACCAGCTGTACCTGCACATCGGCCTCAAGCCCCGCGTGCGGGACCACTACCGGGCCACCAAGGTGGCCTTCTGGCTGGAGCTGGTGCCCCACCTGCACAACCTGAACGAGATCTTCCAGTACGTCTCCACCACGACCAAGGTGCCGCCCCCCGACATGACTTCCTTCCCCTACGGCACCCGGCGGTCCCCGGCCAAGATCTGGCCCACCACCAAGCGCCCGGCCATCACACCCGCCAACAGCCCCAAGCACGCCAAGGACCCGCAGAAGACGGGCCCCGAGGACACCACCGTCCTCATCGAGACCAAGCGCGACTACTCGACGGAGCTCAGCGTCACCATCGCCGTGGGCGCCTCGCTGCTCTTCCTCAACATCCTGGCCTTCGCCGCCCTCTACTACAAGAAGGACAAGCGTCGCCACGAGACGCACCGGCGCCCCAGCCCCCAGCGCAGCACCACCAACGACATCGCCCACATCCGCAACGAGGAGATCATGTCCCTGCAGATGAAGCAGCTCGAGCACGAACACGAGTGCGAGTCGCTGCAGGCGCACGACACGCTGCGGCTCACGTGCCCGCCCGACTACACCCTCACCTTGCGGCGCTCGCCCGACGACATCCCACTCATGACACCCAACACCATCACCATGATCCCCAACACGCTGACGGGCATGCAGCCCCTGCACACCTTCAACACCTTCAGCGGCGGCCAGAACAGTAGCAACCTGCCCCACGGGCACTCGACCACCAGGGTATAGCTCGGCCGCCCATGTCCCC
>NC_138094.1:1816888-1819388 GCF_964212035.1 Myotis nattereri | reverse complement strand
ATCATAAATCATTCCTTTAGCTTTTTCAGAAGATGACGGTTTAAAAAAAAAACAATTTAATACACCATAAACGATACCGTATTTCTACACGGGAAGACGTTATAGAATCTTCATAGAGTTCTATGAGAATAAACTATCCTTGCTATCTATATATATTAAAAAAAAAAAACTGGGGGGAAAAAAAAGAGAAAAAAGAAATGAGGAAAAAACTGCGTTATTAAAAAAACCAACACACACACACATACACACACACACACACACCACTACTTTCCTAGGCTTTTATTCTCGACTTTTACAGGCACGCAGGGTTAAATGGTATCCTGGGTTATGATTTCTGCAATTTCTTCGTCTTTGGTTTTTGCCTTAAGTAATAATGATAGAAGATATATATGGCTGGACACATATGTATAAACTTTTCAGCAGCATTTTTAATAATAAAATATCAAGGTATTTTCTAACGCTTTGTGCAGATAATTACGCGTCCAATTTTTTATCTTTATTTTTTTTGGGGGGGGGGTGGGGGGGTAGGCGGTGGGCACGTGGAGTGTTTTTGGGTTTTTTTCCTACTTTGCACCCCTTTTTCCATTGGAAACGTTCAGCGCTATGTCGGGTATAGGCTATCAAGGAAAACGCGATTGGTTATGGTCGATTTCTTACCCTTTGGTGCGTGCGATGATGGGGTGAATTCTATGGGTTTGACGTCGGAGAAGGAAACCCCCCGATGAGAAAACCTGGGACCCTCACAGCCCTGGCTTCACCTGGAAGGACGTCCGGAAGGATGGCCGGTCTAATTAGCATATTGAATTTTTATTATAGACTAGAGGCTCGACGCACAAAATTCGTGCAAGAGCAGGATGCTTCCAGAAGTGGAACCCTTGAATGCATTGCTTCTAGCCCCCACCTTGCCTTAAATCCAGGGTTTTGCGTTGTGTTTGACAGCCTAATGCAAAGTCATCGTTAACGTAAAACAATTGAGCGTTTTATTTATTGATTTATTTTTAAAAAGATATATATTTTATTGATTTTTTACAGAGAGGAAGGGAGAGGGATAGAGAGTCAGAAACATCGATGAGAGAGAAACATCGATCAGCCGCCTCCTGCACATCCCCCACTGGGGATGTGCCCGCAACCCAGGTACATGCCCTTGGGCGGAATCGAACCCGGGACCCTTCAGTCCGCAGGCCGACGCTCTATCCACTGAGCCAAACCGGATTCGGCAACAATTGAGTGTTTTAATAAAAATTAATGCTTTTTCTTGAACATGAACTAAGCAAGACACTGCATCACTGCACACGTTCATCAGCCGTCACGCAAATAAACCTGTTTTTCTCGTTCGACAAAAGCGAAATATATATTTCCTGTTGCGCACACAAAGCAAGTCAGTCCCAGACTAAGGACGCGGCCGTCGGCTGATAAAATATTCGCTGCCGGTATCAGTGGGGAGAGATGGCGCGCCTGCATGTGAGGCGCGTGAGGGAAATGAATGCCCCACAATGAGAGTCATCAGTCATTAGCAAAAGTTGGAATTCGTTATTAATAACTAGGGGCCCGGTGCATGAAATCAGTGCACAGGTAGGGTCTCTAGCAGCTGCTGGCCGGGGTCTTCCTTCGTTCCACACCACTCCCCTAGTGGTCAGCACACGTCATAGCAAGCGGTCCAGCTCCCAGCGGATCGAACTCCCACCAGAGGGAACAATTTGCCTATTAGGCTTTTATATATATAGATGACGTCTAACGGGATATTGTAAAAATTAAGTGACGACATTTTTATTAGAACGTTTCTTACCTACTGTTCTATGGGCTGGGCCGCAAAAATATTCGTTGCGGGCTGCATGCGGCCCCCGGGGGTTGAGTTTGACATGGTTGTCCTCATGCGTCGAAGCTTTCTTACCGAGGGCCGTAGTTTGAGGACCCCTGGTCTGCAGAATGAAACTCGAGAGTCGGATCATCGCTGTGGTACCAACGAGAGCAAGTCTGTCGAGTCTTCACTGTGCATCGGCCATTCCTTGTCTTCATACCCAGAGTCACCCTAAGGGGAAGGGACCTGTGTTTATTTTAAACCAGAAATTGGGACCCGGCCGACATGGCTCAGTGGTTTGAGCGTTGACCTAGGAACCAGGAGGTCACAGGTTCGATTCCCGGTCAGGGCACGTGCCCGGGTTGCGGGCTCGATGATCTCTCTCCCCGTCTCCCGTTCTCTCTCTGAAATCAATAAAAATATATTTAACAGAGGGCTGCCTAACCCGCCCTCATCCTGGCGACGATATTCATCCCTAAGTCAGAAGTGTTTTTCTTTCAAAGACACCAGCCTGACTTTCAAACCATGGATCTGCTGAGGAAACAGAGTTATTAATATGTGTCATTTTTTCATGCAGCGTCAGCTTAGAAAGATACCGACGGTGTAATCTGTCATTTTACCGTGGACTGATGCATCCGCACACGAAAATAATGCCTCATTGCGTGCTCTTGTCCTATTCAAACAGCCATGGGCTGAGTCCTT
>NC_138094.1:1741888-1811888 GCF_964212035.1 Myotis nattereri | reverse complement strand
GTGGGCCATGGACAATTAGCGAGAGTCCTCTTAAATGTCACAGTTTTAAAAGTCCTGTCGGGCCTATTCCTCATAAATCATATCATAACGAGAGCCGATATATCTGTTGGAGATAATGAGACAATATGTGACCCACTGCCATTTCTTTTTTAAAAATATGTATATTATTATTGATTTCAGAGAGGGAGGGAGAGAGAGAGAGAGAAATATGCATGATGAGAGAGAATCATGCATCGGCCGCCTCCTGCACGCCCCCCACTGGGGATGGAGCCTACAACCCGGACCTGTGCCCTTGAGCGGGAATCGAACCCTGACCTCCTGGTTCACAGGTCGACGCTCAACCACTGAGCCACACCATCCGCTATTGTAAAAATAGAGTTAACAGCATGACATGATTTGAAATCACAGGCCCTCGCCTACACCATTCACAGCGACTTTCTCCCCAAATACTCCCAAGTCATTTTTCACTCACCCTCTCACGAGGGATTGATATTCTAGCAATGGTCTCAAATCTTTTGATCTAAATAAAGAAATGAATCCTGTCTTAGTTTGATGAATATACTAGAGGGCGGGTGCACAAAATTCGTGCAAGAGTCGGCCTTCCTTCCCCCAGCTGCCGGCACTGGCTTCCCTCTGGCTCCCGGGACCTGGGTTTCCCTCCCAGCCCCGACTTCATCCAGAAGGTCGTCCAGAAGGATGTCTGGAAGGATGTCCGGTCTAATTAGCATATGATGCTTTTCTTATTCTAGACTAAAGGCCCGGTGCACGATTTCATTCATGGGTGGGGTTGGACCATCCTGCCCCGATTGCTGGCTGAGGGTAGGGAACGGGGGAGGTTGGCCAGCTTGTCTGCCCGCTATCAAATGGGGGGTTGATTGGGGGTGGGGCCAGCCAGGGGGAGGGGCCATGGGCGATTGGTGGGCTGGCCCCACCCCCAATTGGGGTTGGGAGCCTTTCAGAGGCGGTGCTGGCCAGGAGGAGGGGCCACAGGCTGTTGGCATCCTGGCCCCACCCCTGGTCAAACTCTTGGTCGAACTCCCGGTCGAGGGAACAATTTGCATATTAGCCTTTTATTATATAGGATTAGTTGACATGACTTGGAGCCTTAAGAATCCACGACGTGGCTACATTTTTACGTGGTTTCCCTGGACGATACCACTTAGATTTTTTTTCTACAGGTTTTTATTCTGTGGGGTGTGCATATGGTCTCTCTCTTTTTATTTATTTTTTTATGAGAGTAATCCCTAACGTTAATCTTCATTTATTCACAAAACGGGGTTGTCTGCATTTTAATTCCCAAAGTGTGGTAGCATTACAGCTTGACTCATTTCGCCGTGAAATTCATTCTCAGGGAGCAGCCACTGTTTATTTCTAGTAACACTTGCTCTAAGCCCTGGGTTCTAAATGCGGATTGTAGGTTGCATGCTAATGCCGTTGATTCACGCCTCTTATTTCTTTTAAACGTGTTTCATTTACATGCACAGCCATATTTCTCTTTCGAAAGACTCCCCCCACAGCTGTCATATCTAAGTTATAGGTCTTAGTGTAAGCTACTCAGAAAGCTCCTTTTAATAGCGAGCTATTGGGTAATTAATTTGAATTATTACTCAGAAACATGGCAAAGGGAAATTTATTTATGCCTAAAGGGGACAAAGTCAAGAATGTTGCCAAATATATATTTCTGACGAAAGCTAGTTTCAACTCAGTTGCCAAGAACGTTTGCCCAACCCCAGCACATCACTTGAGCGTGTCTGTCATAGCTGGTCTGATGCTGGAAGAAACGATATCAAAACTCCGTCTTTCGGTTCAGAGTTTAATCATCCTTCATAGCTCCATGGTTATCCCTTCATTGAAGTAATCTAATAATAGGGAAAGATGCAAATTGACCGTACATTCGCTACGCCCACCATTGGCTAATCAGAGCGATATGCAAATTAACCGCCAACAAAGATGGCGGCGAACTTGCCTATCCCAGCCAAGAGCGAAGGCTGAAGACACCATAGAAGGAAGCCAGGCAACGGAACCGAGATAGTGGAGACGGGCGGGGTAGGAGGGGCAGAGACAGGAGCAAAGCCCTATTCTTGCAGGAATCTTCCTGCAAATGGGCCTCTAGTATGTATATATTCTATATAATAAAAGCGTAAGATGCTAATGATAAGCTAAGGCCTCTCAACCAGTCACTATGGCGTGCACTGACCACCAGGGGGCAGCCACTCCGACCAGTAGGTGAGCTTCCTGCTGGGGGCCGGCCGATGGGGACTGAGCGAGACAGGCCTGCCACTCCCTGGAGCCCTCCCGCGGTCCCTCCCCGGCCCCGATCATGCACCAGTGAGGTCCCTCGGCCTGGCCTGTGCCCTCTCACAATCCAGGACCCCTCAGGGGATATCGGAGAGCTGGTTTCCGCCCGATCCCGCAGGCCAGGACGAGGGACCCCACTGGTGCACGAATTCGTGCACCGGGCCTCTAAAATATATATATATATATATATATATATATATATATATACATATATATATGTATATATATATGTATGTGTATATATATATGGGAAAAATTGCTTCTACTCGTACATGTCTTACTATGCAATTAGTGATGCTAGTCTAATTTGTGTAAAATAAATCATGACCATTTACATATTTGATTTCTGCTTCAAGTGATACTGATTTCATATATATATATATATATATATATATATATATATATATATGTAAACCTAAGCCAATGTTCGGCAAACTGCAGCTCGCGAGCCACACGCGGCTCTTTGGCCCCTTGAGTGTGGCTCTTCCTAAGCCTTAGGAGGCCCCTAATTAAGCTAATAACAACATACCTACCTATATAGTTTAAGTTTAAAAAATTTGGCTCTCCAAAGAAATTTCAATAGTCGTCCTGTTGATATTGGGCTCTGTTGACTAATGAGTTTGCCGACCACCGGCCTAAGCTACCGTCCGACCATCCGTCCATCTGACCGTCCGACCGGTAGCTATGACACGCAATGACCACCAGGGGGCAGGCGCTCAACGCAAGAGCTGCCAAGTAACAGCAACTTTGCACAGCACCCTTTCGCACTCGGGGTCCCCTCCTGGGGTGTCGGAGAGCCAGTTTCGGCCTGATCCCCGCAGGCCAGGACAAGGGACCCCACCTGATGGAGGGACCTGGCTCCCTCCGCAGACACCCTATGAGCTCAGGTGCCGCCCCAGGTGCGACCGACCGGGGAGGGACCGCGAGATGTTGGCTCCAGGGCGTGTTCGGCCCGTCTCACCCACTCCCGCCCCGGCGGCCACCTTCTAATTAATTAATGTGCACGAATCCGTGCACCAGGCCTCTAGCTTTTAAATAAGATCTGAAATCCCAAAATCGTCTCACATGTTATTTCTTGCAAAGACCAGCCTGGAACGCAACCATCTTCCGTCTCAATCACCTTGGATTGGCCGAGCGAAGCCACTCTCAGAAATATAATTACGTTGGAGAGCATTTCAGTAGTCTCCGCGCTAAGTATGAAATCATAAATATTAATGAACCGGCAGGCTCCTAAAAAGACATTTCGGAGAATAAAAATTCTACTCTGCCCCAATATTTTTTTTTTAAAAGAATCACATTTTCACATCACTTTGCACATCCTTGTGGTGAAGAAAGTCTTAAATCGCGGTCGTACAATTGCATGGATTTAATCATTTGGCAACATTTCGTTTTGTTTTGTTTTGGTTGAATTTTATAATCATCTCAACCTTGAAAGGGTCTGTCGGCCGATGAAATCTTTGCTCGTACAGACATCTTTGCTGCGATCTTATTTTAGGAAGGGAGAGATGGGGTCCCTAAATGAGAGGAAATTGTGTGGGGGTTTTTTTTCTGTTATTTCTCACGATATCAGCAAGGTTAGACAAGGGATCATCATCGAAGCAGCGATTCTTAATGTCATCTGAGTCCAAGATTTCTACGAGCATCGGACCGAAATTATTTACCTGGACGAGAAAAATGGTGGGGCCGGCTCAGTGGTTGAGGGTCGACCAATGAACCAAAAGGTCCATGATTCTCTCTCATCATGGATGTTTTCTCTCTCTCTCTCTCTCTCCCTCTCTCTCTCACCTTCGTTATCCATGCATCCATCCATGGACACTCAGGTTGTTTCCGCATCTTGGCTGTTGTGAGTTATGCTGAGATGAACATAGGTGGACAGATAACCCTTCGAGATACCGACACCCTGACCTCTCCTTCCCACCATCTTGGCGCCGGTTTATCGATTTTGCAAGATCAGCCGACACAGCGCCTGCCTGCAGATCTGTGGCTCGGACGTCCTCCTATAACACATTCTCTCCTGGAATATATTTCTTTACATGGTTGGAGCATCTGCCCCCTGGTGGTTGGTGCACGTCATAGCAATTGGTCGACCAGTCGACTGTCTGGCCCCTGGTGGTCGGTTCACAGCATAGCGACTGATCTATCAGTTGATTGCCCCCTGGTGGCCAGCGTACATCATAGTGACTGGTCGACCAGTCGGCTGTCTTCCCCTTGATGGCCAGTGCACATCGTAGCGACTGGCCAACCAGTTGACTGTCTGCCCCCTGGTGGTCAGTGCAAGTCACAGCGACTGGTTGACCAGTCGGCTCTCTGCCCCTGAGGTCAGTGCATGTCTAGCTACTGGTCAACCAGTCGACTGTCTGGCCCCTGGTGGTCAGTGCACATCATAGCGACTGATCTATCAGTTGACTGCCCCCTGGTGGCCAGTGCACATCACAGAGACTGGTCGACCAGTCGATTGTCTGCCCCCTGGTGGCCAGTGCACATCACAGCGACTGGTCGACCAGTTGATTGTCTGCCCCCTGGTGGCCAGTGCACATCACAGCGACTGGTCGAGCAGTAGGCTGTCTGCCCCCTGGTGGCCAGTGCAGGTCACAGCGACAGGTCGACCAGTCGGCTGTCTGCCCCTGGTGGCCAGTGCACGTCACAGTGACTGGTCGACCAGTTGGCTGTTTGCCCCCTGGTGGTCAGTGCACGTCACAGTGACTGGTCGACCAGTCAGCTGTCTGCCCCTGGTGGCCAGTGCACGTCATAGCGACTGGTCGACCAGTCGGCTGTCTGCCCCCTGGTGGTCAGTGCACGTCACAGCGACTGGTCGACCAGACAGCTGTCTGCCCCCTGGTGGCCAGTGCACGTCATAGCGACAGGTCGACCAGTTGACTGTTAGCCCCTGGTGGCCAGTCACGGTGGCTCACAGCTATTGGAAACCACCGGAACAGTTAGCTTGCCTGGAAGTAAAGCTTAATACGACGCTGTGTCCATTGCCCCCAACCCTGTCAACATCGCATGCAACGGTATATACAGAACACGGTAAAATACGTGGCTTTAAGCATTTTTTAGGGGAACACGCCCTCTCAACTTCAACCCCTCGTCATCTATAAACAACTCTGAAGTCGGGCACTTGTGGTTGCCTGGGCTCAGGCCGACGCACCTCGTCAAGGTGAGATTTTGAGAAGGAACCACCCTTGAATGACCTGAGTGACAGGACAGGCTGCAGAAGGGAACGGGAAAGTGCCACCTGCCATGTTTTCATATTTCACGTGACGCCTACAAGTCAGAGGGTGGATGACACTCTTTCCGTCCTCAGCACTTTGGCGTCTCGCCGTGAACACACCGTGTATTTTGGGCGGCTCAGAGGCGGGGAACGGGTTTGACAGGCTTGCATTGTCTCTCTGTCCCCCAGGTGCCAAACGCACTTACAACAAAAATACAGCCGTGGATGTATTTGGCTCCGGGATAGAGCCTCGGCCTGTGGACCGGAGGGTCACAGGTTCAATTCCGGTCAGAGGCACAGTGGATGCAAGCTCCTCCCCGGCCTAGGCCGTGGTCGGGGCGCATGCAGGAGGCAACCCATCGATGTGTTTTTCTCATCTCTCTCTCTCTCTCTCTCTCTCTCTCTCTCTCTCTCCACCCCCCTCCCTTCCACGCTCTCTAAAAATCAATGGAAAAATATCCTGGGTTGAGGATTAACAAGAAACAAACAAACAATTGGACACTTGAAACTTATATAATTTTATTAACCAGCTAGAGGCCCAGTGCACAAAATTCGTGCACAGGGAGAGGGAGGGGTACCTCATCACAGCCTGCACTCAATCGCAATCTGGGGCCCCTCAGGGGATGTCCAACTGCCGGTTTAGGCCAGATCCCAGAGGGTTGGACATCCCTCTTCCAATCCAGGACCACTAACTCCTAACCACTGGCCTGCCTGCCTGCCTGATCACCCCTAACCACTCGCCTGTCTGCCTGATCACCCCTAACCACTCGCCTGCCTGCCTGATCACCCCTAACCACCCGCCTGCCTGCCTGATCGCCCCTAACCACCCGCCTGTCTGCCTGATCACCCCTAACCACTCGCCTGCCTGCCTGATCAACCCTAACCACCCACCTGCCTGCCTGATCGCCCCTAACCACCCGCCTGCCTGCCTGATCGCCCCTAACCACCCGCCTGCCGGCCTGATCGCCCCTAACCACTCGCCTGTCTGCCTGATCGCCCCTAACCTCCCGCCTGCCTGCCTGATCGCCCCTAACCACCCGCCTGCCTGCCTGATCGCCCCTAACCACCCGCCTGCCTGCCTGATCGCCCCTAACCACCCGCCTGCCTGCCTGATCGCCCCTAACCACTCGCCTGTCTGCCTGATCACCCCTAACCTCCCGCCTGCCTGCCTGATCGCCCCTAACCACCCGCCTGCCTGCCTGATCGCCCCTAACCACCCGCCTGCCTGCCTGATCGCCCCTAACCACCCGCCTGCCTGCCTGATCGCCCCTAACCACCCGCCTGCCGGCCTGATCGCCCCTAACCACTCGCCTGCCGGCCTGATCGCCCCTAACCACTCGCCTGTCTGCCTGATCACCCCTAACCACACGCCTGCCGGCCTGATCGCCCCTAACCACCCGCCTGTCTGCCTGATCACCCCTAACCACACGCCTGCCTGCCTGATCACCCCTAACCACACGCCTGCCTGCCTGATCACCCCTAACTGCTTGCCTGATTCTTTTCCATCTTCTTCTCTGTATTCTTCTTCTTCTTCTTCCTCACCCAAGGATATGTTACCATTGATCTTAATTCCCCCGTTGACTTCTTAGGGAGAGTGGAAGGGAGAGGGAGAGACAGAGAGAGACATCAGTGTGTGAGACAGAAACACCCATTGTTAGCCTACCACAGGCACCCCCCCCATCCCTGACCAGGGCCTGGAAACCTGCAACTGAAGTACCTGCCCTTGACGGGACTCGAACCCGGCACCCTCCAGTCTGAAGGCCGCCACTCTATCCACTGAGCGAAATCGGCGTGGACTCTATTTTTAAACAGATGTTTAAACAGATGTGTAGGTGTATTTCCCCCTGCTTAATTCCCTGTCTCCTCGGCCTCCCCATTATCTGAGTTTAATGGACATTTTGCGTCTCCTCATCTCTCCCCTGCATTACAGTGATTTTGTCTCTGATAGCGCTTTGCAGTCAGGCCGTGAGCTCTAAGCGGAGTCCTCATGGGCACGCGGGAAGAATTTCCTACCGCAGACCAGCTCCTATGTGGCAAATGGTCTTTCACCTTTTCCTTGTCCGCAGGGGAAGTAGCGTGTTCGTGTCTTCAATGCATCATCCACACATTCATCTCCAAACTTCCATGAAATTCATGAGACGATAAAATACTATACATCTGGCCCCCGTTCAACATGACGCAAATCCGGGGTATTTGTTCTTCCATCGCACTTTTCAAATCCTGGACATCTATTTTCCTGAGACTCCCAGACCAGACCTACCTACCATTCAGGTGAGATGAGATTTGCTGCATTTCATTTAAAAAAATTTTAAATATATATATTTTTTTATTGATTTCTGAGAGAGGAAGGGAGAGGGAGAGAGAGAGAAAAAAAAACATCCATGATGAGGTAGGACCATGGATCAGCTGCCTCCTGCACGCCCCCAACTGGGGATCAAGCCCGCAACCAGACACATGCCCTTGACTAGAATCGAACCCGGGACCCTTCAGTCTGCGGGCCGACGCTCTAACCACTGAGCCGCCCCGGCCAGGGTGCCATGTCCTTTAGACCTAGATCACGGCCTATTATGCTTCCCCCACGTGAACAGCAGTTCACTTTTTGAATAATTCTATATAATAAAAGCCTAACGTGCAAATTGTCCCCTCAGGCGGGAGTTTGATCACTTGCTATGACATGAGCTGACCAACAGGGGGCGGTGTCGAACGAAGTCACCAGGGGGTGGCGTGGAGGGAAGGAAGGCCCCAGCCAGCAGCCGGCACCCCGGGAAAGCAAGGCCCCGATCGGTTCTGGTCGCCGGCCAGGTCTCGGGACCCTTCCCATGCACGAATTTCGTGCACCGGGCCTCTAGTGGGAATTATACGTCACGCGAGGCGGGGGGCATCAGGATTTGAGAGCCGCTTACGTGGGACCTTGGCCGGAAACAGGACGGACACCGCTGGTCCACGCAGAAGCCAAATGAGCCCCCGCGGCGATCACAGCGCCTGCCACCTGTGACCGGCTTCTGGCTCGAACACGGACGGACGTTTTCGAATGAAAGAGAAGCTGGCACAGTGCAGGGAAGTTGGGTCTCTCCCCAGAACACAAATGCTCATCACGCCTGCAGCCCCACAGGTTGTTAATCACAGAACCGGACAAGGGTAATGTCCTAACGTCCAGGCCACGTCCCCAGAATGCATCGTTCTCTGCTCTCCGCCAAAAAAAAAAATGGAAAGAAAGGAAAACACACACACACACACCCCAAAAAACAACAGTAAGTATTTTACACACACGGGTTAATGAATCTACTTGTCATGCAAGGCCTTACTGTTTGCTGCTGAGAAGAGAGATTAGCACCTTCAAACACCGGTGTGTTTAAACAGCCGTTCCGTTTTATCCCAGAAAACAGAACCCGGAGGAGTCAGGTTTCAGAAATGGTGGTGGAAGCAGGCTTTGGGGTCTACAGGAAACTCCCCTTTGTTGCTTACGGCTGGCTTACTGTGTCATCGTGCTTAGAGTCGGCGATTCGCATATCTATGTATATAAAAGCCTAAGCTATGGTCTGACCGTCTGATTGTCACTGACCACCAGGGGGCAGACACTCCCGAATGGTGGCTATGACACTCACTGACCACCAGGGGGCAGACACTCCGGAATGGTAGCTATGACACTCACTGACCACCAGGAGGCAGACACTCCGGAATGGTAGCTATGACACTCACTGACCACCAAGGGGCAGACACTCCCGACTGGTAGCTATGACACTCACTAACCACCAGGGGGCAGACACTCCCGAATGGTAGCTATGACGTGCACTGACCACCAGGGGGCAGACACTCCCGAATGGTAGCTATGACACTCACTGACCACCAGGAGGCAGGTACTCCCGACTGGTAGCTATGACACTCACTGACCACCAGGGGGCAGACACTCCCGAATGGTAGCTATGATGTGCACTGACCACCAGGGGGCAGACACTCCCGACTTGTAGCTATGACATGCAATGACCACCAGGGGCAGGCACTCCTGAATGGTAGCTATGACGTGCACTGACCACCAGGGGGCAGACACTCCCAACTGGTAGTTATGACGTGCAATGACCACCAGGGGGTGGATACTCCCGAATGGTAGTTATGACACGCACTGACCACCAGGGGGCAGACACTCCCGACTGGTAGCTATGACGTGCACTGACCACTAGGGGGCAGACACTCCCGAATGGTAGCTATGATGTGCACTGACCACCAGGAGGCAGACACTCCCGAATGGTAGCTATGACGTGCACTGACCACCAGGAGGCAGACACTCCCAAATGGTAGCTATGACGTGCACTGACCACCAGGGGGCAGACACTCCCGACTTGTAGCTATGACGTGCACTGACCACCAGGAGGCAGACACTCCCGACTGGTAGCTATGACGTGCAATGACCACCAGGGGCAGGCACTCCCGAACGGTAGCTATGACATGCACTGACCACCAGGGGCAGGCACTCCAACTGGTAGCTATGACGTACACTGACCACCAGGGGGCAGACGCTCAACGCAGGAGTTGCTGATCTGCGATTACTCAGCAGCTACGGATCTTGGGTGATGCACCTGGAACCATAGAGGAGGTACCCCCCGAGAACCACCCTCTCACAATCCGGGACCCCTTGGGGGATGTCGGGGAGCCAGTTTCAGCCCAATCCCTGCAGACCAGGCCGAGGAACCCCGCCAGTGCATGAATCCGTGCACCAGGCCTTTAGTATGCTTATATATTTTTTTATTGACTTTAAGAGAGAGAGAGAGAGAGAGAGAGAGAGAGAGAGAGAGAGAGAGAGAAACATCAATGAGAGAGCAGCATCATTGATGGGCCGCCTCTTGCACGCCCCCTACTGGGGATGGAGCCCACAACCCGGGCCTGTGCCCTTGACCGGGAATTGAACCTGTGACCTCCTGGTTCACAGGTCGAGGCCCAACCACTGAGCCACACTAGCCCGGCTGCCATTACACTGTCTCCTGAAACCCCCATGCCTTTTGCAAAATTCTGGACTGGGGACATGCACAAGAAGCCCAGCCCCCCCTCCCCTGCCTCCTGCCCTGAGTGGTGCCTGCGGGCCGACGCTGGAAAGGAAACACCATTCCAATCTTTGCCGTACCCAGCGGGCGGGTTGGAGGGCAAACTCTGGAGACGCCCTGAGTGGCCAGCTGCAGACCCATTCGTCTTGGCAAGAAGGTCAGACAAGACCATCCTTCCTCCCCAGGAAACTTGGAGTTGTTGGATTCCCACGGGCCCCGCCGAGCTATTTGTCATTGATCTGCGAGCCGCTGGGCCGGGCCTGCCTCGCAGAAGGCCACTCGGATGGTTATCGGCGATGCATTATTCCTCTCCTCCTCTCGGCCGGCCACAGCCTTTATCGCTGAGCCCCGGACAGCGACCAGCCAGGTCCCAGAGAACGGCCGGCCGTGGAAACAATTAATATCCTTCCAGGAACGCACCCGTGTCTGATGCTATCCGGACCTCGAGATGGTGGCCTGGAAATAAAGTGTGTGTTACGATCATGCATCTCCCTTAAACGGCGCCAGGCTCGGTCATTTTTATAAAAGTGATTTTTCTAGCCCTGGCTGGGTTGTCTCAGTGGATAGAGCATCGACCAAGGAACCAGGAGGTCACAGTTTGATTCCCGGTCCAGGGCACAGGCCCGGGTTGCTGTGGACTCGATCACCAGTAGGGGGCGTGCAGGAGGCGGCCGATCCATGATTCTCTCTCGCATCATGGATGTTTCTATCTCTCTTTCTCCCTCTCCCCTCCTCTGAAAACCAATAAAAAAAAATATGCATATACTAGCGGCCCAGTGCACGGATTCGTGCACCGGTGGGGGGTCCCTCAGCCTGGTCTGCACTGTCTCGTAATCCAGAACCCCTCGGAAGGTGTCGGAATTCCGGTTTCGTCCGGATCTCCGCAGGCCAGGCACGAATCCGTGCACCGGGCCTCTAGTCTGCATAGAAGATCTTTGGTTAATCTCTCCCCGCCTTTCCCCGTCTCCCCCCTCCCTCTGAGATTCATCAGTCTGTTCCATGTTTCCTCGCCTGTGCGTTGAGCGTCTGCCCCCTGGTGGTCAGTGAACGTCATAGCTACCGGTCAAACGGTCAAATGGTCGAACGGTCGGATGGTCGCGTAGGCTTTTATATACATAGATTTTTAAAAAGGGGTCGTCTGAGTCATGGTGAGGCAGATAAGGACTTCAGTCCGGGCCTGTAAAGGACTTTCCTGCCCTTCCCTCGTTCGCATACACAAGAGGTCGCGGAAATTCCGTCAGCACGCATTTTGCATGATCTTTGCTCTAAACGTCACACGTAGCGTCATTACAAACACTGACACAGTCATTATTTTTTTTCTCCTCCGAACCCAAGCGTATGACCTATTCCTTGCTTTTTTTAAAAAAAAAAATATATATATATATATATATTTTTATTATTTATTTCAGAGAGGAAGAGAGAGGGGGAGAGAGAGAAACATCCATGATGAGAGCGAATCACGGATCGGCCGCCTCCTGCACGCCCCCGACCGGGGATGGAGCCCTGACCGGGAATCGAACCCGGGACCTCCTGGTTCCTAGGTCAACGCTAACCACTGAGCCACCGTGGCCGGTCGCGCTGTTTTCCGTGACCGCGGATGTTTTTTCCACCGCTCGCCCCGTGAGTTCAGCGTTGACACATCATCTATTATTGAGGGCGACGCCATCGATATTTGATGAGCGATTTTGATTAAGTTTCCTTTTTATTTCACACCCTCCATCTGTTCTCTGTCGTTTTTCATTACATTTGTCATTTTCGGATATTTCCCCCGAGGCTAAAGCTCCGTTTCCCGATTTTATTTCATTCTCTGCTGCTGGGCTAGCTTCCCTTACACCGTAGAATGAAATTTAATTTTTAAAAATTCTGGATCTCGTTGCTATTATTCTTTCATCCTGTTTGCTTACTAACATGCCACCTCACCATCATGCCCCATGAGTGGGATTCCATGGGATTTGTTCCCTGGATAATTGGGGATGAGACTCATGCCTATTGAATAACAGTATTTAAAGGAAGCTCTTATGGGGAGGTCACCGTTCGACGTTTGAGATGAATTTTTGAACGTAAATCTAGTTGATTATATTTATGCACCTCGAAAATCAGAAACGTGATTCATTGGTGTTTAACACTGAGAGGTCTTTATTTTATTTTTTCTGTAAAATACAGGTGTGTGTGATGAAAAATAAAAGATTCATGGTCTAATGGTGAAGAAAAAAAAAGATAAATTTTTTAAAAGGTAAGTTAAAGGGTGAACACATTTAAAATGACAGAAAATGTCCAAAGGGGTGTGTGTGTGTGTGTGTTGGGGGGATCAACATGATCTTATCGCCCTAAAAATTACTAATGCTATTTACACAGTTTAACGTTTTGAGGCCTGGCCTGCCTCCCCCTTGCTAAGTGGGTAGTGTTTTAATTGGCACGATGGCTCCATGCGGAGAGAAGAAAAAGTGATCTTTGGAGGGACGTCAACGTAAATTTTAAAAGGATACCAATAGATATAAAAGCCTAAACGACTGTTACGACCAAACAACCAGAATGACCACAACGACCGGTCGACCAGTTGCTATAACACGCACTGACCACCAGGGGGCAGATGCTCAATGCAGGAGCTGCCCCCTGGTCGTCAGTGTGCTCCCACGGTTCCTCTCCCCTCATGGCTGAGCCCCCCGATAAGCCTTGATCGCGGGCCAGGCCGAGGGACCCCCCCCACACACACACACACCTGTGCACGAATTCGTGCACCGGGCCTCTAGTTTAAAATAAAAGTCAAATATCAATTTAAAATCAACTTCATGGCCACTGTGTGTGTGCGCACGTGCTCATGTGTTTAAAACTCGGAATACCAGGATGATAATTCCAAATAATGTGATTTTGATAAGAAATTCAAGAATTGTTTATGATGCCCAGCCTGTGTGGCTCAGTGGTTGAGCATTGACCTAGGAACCAGGAGTTCTGGGTTCGATCCCCGGTCAAGGGCACAGGCCCGGGTTGTGGGCTCCATCCCCAGTAGGGGGTGTGCAGGAGGCAGCCGGTCCATGATTCTCTCTCATCACGGATGTTTCTATCTCTCTCACCCCCTCTCCCTTCCTCTCTGAGATCAATACAAACATCTTTTTTTAAAAAACAAAAACAAAAAATAAAGAATTGCTTAGGAAATTAAACAAGACTGGGCTCTCTCTCTCTCTTGTAAAAATGTTTTGTGGGCAAATTATGAACAATCGATTCATTCCCACGAAGGTCCTTGGGGAGGGTTATATGTGCTCATGGAATCACGACAAAATCTTGAACATAACTGCTATTGAATCCTTTTCTCAAAAGACTAATTATTTAAAAAAAATATGTGGAGATGATCATTCTTTGAAGACAGTGGCTTTGTTTTAAAAAAATGTGTTACGCGTAACCACGGCTGTAAGCCTACTTATTGTCAGGTCAGAAATTCGCATATTTTCAGAGCTAAATAATAGATGCTTTTCTCCCCTAATGACGGTTTTCCCTTTGGGGAGAATAACATGCATAATAAATTCATGACCAAAAAAAAATGTTGCTATTATGGATGATAGCAGGGGGTTCCATTGTGTTGTCCAAGCAGAACCATTAATAACACGAGTGATTCAATAGGGTTGGAAGTGTCTCTTTTAAATTGATTTTTTATTGATTTCAGAGAGGAACGGGTTCCATCCCCAGTAGGGGGCGTGCAGGAGGCAGCCGGTTCATGATTCTGGCTCATCATGGATGTTTTTCTCTCTCTCTCTCCTTCTCCCTTCCTCTCTGCAATCAATCCTATGTAATAAAGAGCTGATACGCTAATTATACCGAAAGGCGGAATGACCTTCCGGAATGACCAGTGGGTGTGGGGCGGGGCCACGGGGCCGGGAGGGCCTAGGCTTGCACGAATTTTGTGCACCGGGCCTCTAGTAAAAACCTATTTTTTTAAAAAATTATAATAACACTTTAGCACATGGCAGACCAGCCTGCTTTCTTCTCTGCAGAATTCATTTCCTTCCAATCACATCGAATGGCGTTGCCAGCCGTATGCAGAAGTTAATCGCTCACGGTAACCCCGCGACATCAGGGAAGACTCGGGGTCCAGGGGTGGCAGGAGTGCGCCAGAAAGACTGTCAGGCCCTGGTGAAACGTGTGCTCTTCATGTGACATTTTAATTCCACGCTCGGGAAATCAATTTTTTTGGGGGGGGCGGCGTAGGGAAGGGGGATGGAGGGGGTTGGACAGCCAGGGCGGCGAACACCTAGCTAATTGGACTACAGATTAGGCACCATGATAAGACCCATTAAACCAGATGGGTGTGGAGAGATACAAAGTTCCAATCCAGGCGTTAATACATTTATAATAATCAAAGCGTAATATGCTAATTAGACCCGACAGCCGAATGACCTTCCGAACGTCCTTCTGGACAAAGCTGTGGCTGCAGGGGCGGAGGCTGAGGTGGTTAGGGGCGATCAGGCAGGCAGGTGAGTGGTTAGGGGTGATCAGACAGTCAGGCAGAGTGGTTAGGGGCAATCAGGCACACAGGAGAGTGGTTAGGGGCGATCAGGCAGGCAGAGTGGTTAGGGGCGATCAGGCAGGCAGGGGAGTGGTTAGGGGCGATCAGGCAGGCAGGTGAGTGGTTAGGGATGATCAGGCAGGAAGGTGAGTGGTTAGGGGTGATCAGGCAGGAAGGTGAGTGGTTAGGGGCCATCAGGCAGGCAGGCAGAGTGGTTAGGAATGATCAGGCAGGCAGGCAGAGTGATTAGGGGCGATCAGGCAGGCAGGTGAGTGGTTAGGGATGATCAGGCAGGAAGGTGAGTGATTAGGGGCGATCAGGCAGGCAGGCGAGTGATTAGGGGCGATCAGGCAGGCAGGCCAGTGGTTAGGGGCGATCAGGCAGGCAGGTGAGTGGTTAGGGGCAATCAGGCATGCAGGCGAGTGGTTAGGAGCGATCAGGCAGGCAGGCGAGTGGTTAGGGGCGATCAGGCAGGCAGGCCAGTGGTTAGGAGCCAGCGGTCCCAGATTGCGAGAGGGATGTCCGACCCCTGTGGGCTCAGGCCTAAACCAGCAGTCAGACATCCCCTGAGGGGTCCCAGATTGCGAGAGGGTGCAGGCCAGGCTGAGGGCCCCCCCTCCCATGAACGAATTCCGTGCACCGGGCCTCTAGTATTCAATAAACACCGGAAAATGGGCCTCTCCCCTGGATATTTTTTTTCCCTCCAAGATTTATGCAAATTAGCAAAATGACAAGACTTCCACGGAACCTGTTATGTAATCAGCGTTTTGGGGGGGAAGGGACGTGGCCACAAAGTCCTTTCGTGGTTTGTGCTTAGAGGGAAGGCGGTATCCCAGGGCTGGAAGGAAAGGAGGAAGTCACTGAATTAAAAGGTCAGTGAGGAGGGTATTGTAGATTCCCATTCCTTCCTTCTACAAACAAATAGCCTTAAAAAGGGGGTGGGGAGGGTAGTGCCTGGCCTGTGTGGCTCAGTGGTTGAGCATCGACCTACGAACCAGGTCAAGGGCACAGGCCCAGGTTGCGGGTTCGATCCCCAGTGGGGGGCGTGCAGGAGGCAGCCGGTCCGTGATTCTCTCTCATCAAGGATGTTTCTATCTCCCTCCCTCTCCCTTTCTCTCTGAAATCAATCAAAAATATATATTTTTTAAAAAAAGACAGTCCCTTTGCCATCAGAAGCCATCCCTGGAGTCAACGATATTGGTGATTTTGGGGGAGCTCCTGCAGCCAGAGAATGACAGACCCATGGCCCCGCAGACACCCCGACCTCGGGTCCCCTAAGCGCGAAGTCTTCACGGCTGGTGGTGTCTGGCTCCCTCGGCAACAGGCAGACACACTCCGTCTTCATCACGTCGGTGATGACAGCCGAGCAGGTGGCCCTGGGGTGGGGGGTCGGTGCTGCCTGGGGCCGGACGCAGGTGTGCGGCCAAGGGTGAGGGAGGTCGCCCCGTCATCCAGCGGCGAGGCTGGCGCTTGGGTGGAAATGAGTTACGATCCATCTTCCTGCCGCTGCCGCTGTGCGGATGTCTGCCTGGGCTGCAGGCATCGCCTCCCGTCGGGAAGAGAGATTGTAGGCCATTGATTCTCTGCAATGGATTCTCTGCAATTGATTCCCTGTGATGGATCGTTTGCAATTGGTTATCTGCAATTGATTATATGAAAGATTATATGCAATGGATTTTCTCCAATTGGTTACCTGCAATTGATCATAGGCAACTGATTCTCTGCAATGGACGCTCTGCAGCTGGTTATATATGCAATTGATTATATGCAATTAATTCTCTGCAATTAATACTCTGCAATTGATTATCTGTAATGGATTCTCTGCAGTGGATTCCCTGCAATTGATTATATGCAATTGGTTATCTCTAATTGGTTATATGCAATTGATTATATGGAATTGATTCTCTGCAATTGATACTCTGCAATTGATTATCTGCAATTTGTTATATGCAATTGATTATCTGCAATTGGTTATAGGCAACTGATCCTCTGCAATGGACTCTCTGCAGTTGGTTATATGCAATTGATTATATGCAATTAATTCTCTGCAATTAATACTCTGCAATTGATTATCTGTAATGGATTCTCTGCAGTGGATTCCCTGCACTTGATTATATGCAATTGGTTATCTCTAATTGGTTATATGCAATTGATTATATGGAATTGATTCTCTGCAATTGATACTCTGCAATTGATTATATGCAATCGATTATCTGCAATTTGTTATATGCAATTGATAATCTGCAATTGGTTATCTACAATTGGTTATAGGCAACTGATTCTCTGCAATGGACTCTCTGCAGTTGGTTATATGCAATGGATTATATGCAGTTAATTCTCTCCAATTAATACTCTGCAATTGATTATCTGTAATGGACTCTCTGCAGTGGATTCCCTGCAATTGATCATATGCAATTGGTTATCTCTAATTGGTTATATGCAATTGATTATATGGAATTGATTCTCTGCAATTGATTATATGCAATCGATTATCTGCAATTGGTTATATGCAAGATTATATGCAATTGATTATCTGCAATTGGTTATCTGCAATTGGTTATAGGCAAGATTACATGCAATTTATTATCTGCAATTGACTATATGCAATTGGTTATCTGCAATTGATTTTCTGCAATCGATTCTCTGCAATGCGTCCAGGGGATACCTCTCTGTAAGAGAAGACGAACCCCGAGAGAGCCATGCAGTGGCCTCTCTTCTTTCCTTGTTGGTGCTTCCGGTTTTTTTTTTTTTTCCTTTTCCTGGTACCTCAGTTCCACATCCTCCTAGCCACCCCCGGTGAGTCTTTGTGTCCACGTAGAGGCTTGACTGTGTGGCTAAAAGATACCATATAATTTTATTATGATTATAATTATTGATTTCAGGGAAGAAGGGAGAAGGAGAGAGAGAGAAACATCAGAGATGAGAGAGAATCATGGACCGGCTGCCTCCTGCACGCTCCCTACTGGGGATTGATTCCCGGGCCTGTGCCCTCACCGGCAATCGAACCCTGACCTCCTGTTTCATAAGCTGATGCTCTACCACTGAGCCATGCTGGCTGGGTGCATGTGGGTGTCTTTCAGGTTGACTTTCCCACTGCAAATCCGGTTCCAATTCTGAGCTCAGAAAATGTCAACAGCCCTGGCTGGTGTGGCTCAGTGGATAGAGCTCCGGCCTGCAGACTGAAGGGTCCCGGGTTCGATTCCTGGTCAAGGGCCCATGCCCGGGTTGCGGGCTCCATCCCCAGCAGGGGGGTGTGCAGGAGGCAGCCGATCCATGGTTCTCACTCATCATGGATGTTTCTATCTCTCTCTCTCCCTTCCCTCTGAAATCAATAAAAAAAAAAAAATACATTCAAAGAAAGTAAAAGGAAATGTGAATAGACCCTGGGCCCCGCTCAGCTCTCCATCAACAGAGAGAATAAGATTAGTCGACGTCCACGCGTCCCTTCACCTCAGTTGTGTCGGAGAGATTTGACAATCAGAGAACCCGGGCGCTCAGAGGACCTCGAGTTTTTTGTGTGTTTGTTTAATTGAATATATTTTTATTGACTTCAGAGAGGAAGGGAGAGGGAGAGAGGGAGAGCTAGAAACATCAATGACGTCGCATGTGCCCTTGGCCGGAATCGAACCCGGGACCTTTCGGTGCGCAGGCCGGCGCTCTACCCACTGAGCCGCACTGGCCAGAGGTCCACCTCGAGTTTTCAATGTCCCTTTCGCGGTGGGGTTTCCTTTCCACGGACTCTGGGAAGGTGACCTTCATTTGCCCTTTACGCGGTTTGCAGAGAATTAATTGCATATAATCCGTTGCATATACCCAACTGCAGAGAGTCCAAGGCAGAGAATCAGTTGCCTATAACCAGTTGCAGATAACCAATTGCAGATAATCAATTGCATATAACAAATTGCAGATAATCAATTGCAAAGTATCAATTGCAGAGAATCGATTCCTCGAAGGACCCGTTTAACGGGATGGCCCCGGAGGAGATTGAATAGCCCCCCAATTCGAAAGTCGTAAGCGCTGTGATCTCTCACGATTTCCCGTGTTTGTTAATAAATGAGGGGCCCGGTGCATGAAATTCGTGCACGGCCTGGCCAGTGATCAGGACCCATAGGTGGCCCCGGTCGGCTGGCGGAGGAACGCTGGGAGGTTGGCTGGCCAGGGGGGAGGGACCACAGGAGGTGGGCGGGCTGTGGAAGGTTGGCTGTGAGAGCGCAGTGACCACCAGAGGGCAGCTCATACGCTGAGCATCTGCCCCCTGGTGGTCAGTGCACATATAGCAACCGTTTGTTCAGTTACTTAGGCTTTTATATACATAGACTAGAGGCCCGGTGCATGAAATTCGTGCACGGGTATGATCCCTAGGCCTAGCAGGCAATCAGGGCCAATCTATGGGGCGACCAGTGGGGCGATCAGGGGCCCCCGCTGGCACCTGCCTTGGCCGGCCTGGGGCCTGCAGGCTGGGGGCAGCTCCTGCATTGAGCGTCTGCCCCCTGGTGGTCAGTGTGCGTCATAGCAACCAGTCGTCCCACCGGTCATTTCGTTCCGCAAGTTTGGTCGATTTGCCTATTAGGCTTTTATTCTATACCCTGACCTCCTGGTTCCTAGGTTGATAATGGCGAGGCCAGAAGATCATCTTAAAGTCCTGTCACTGAGTTTTAATTTTTTTGGTACAATCGGTTTTTCCCCTGCCAAGCAATCCATATAAGGAGTTGATAAGAATTCAAGATAACCCTGAAAATGACAGCTGACGGAGTGTGTTGATAATGAATTTTTTTAAGGGGCGTCTACAAATAACGGAGGTTTGCAATGTTCCAAACCTATGTCTCCCGTGTGACTGCAGACGCAGATACTCATGCGGCCCGGCCAGTGTGGCTCAGGGGTTAGCGTCGTCCTGTGAACCAGGAGGTCAGGGTTCGATTCCCGGTCAAGGGCACAGGCCCGGGTTGTGGGCTCGATCCCCAGTAGGGGGCGTGCAGGAGGCGGCCGATCCATGATTCTCTCTCATCATGGATGTTTCTCTCTCTCTCTCTCTGTCCTTTCCTCTCTCTGAAATCAATTTAAAAATATATATTTATAAAGATACTCTTGGGGATTGTAATTCACACGTCCCATCCCCAAAGCACCATGGGTCCCGGGGTAGCTGAACCTTTGGTGTAAATTCCCCTGCGTTGGGCGGGGGGAAATATATGGTCCCTGAGGAGGCGTGTGAACCGAACCCGGGACCCTTCAGTCCGCAGGCCGGTGCTCTACCCACTGAGCCACACCAGCCAGGGCTGGCATAGTCCATTTCTATGCTGAAATCAGTATTTCTCCAAGAGGAAAAAATACCCCTGGGTGAGGATTGAAAACAAATAAATGCATAAATAGATACACAAATATTTCAATATCCTTGGGGAAGGCTTTAAACCCCGGCCGTCCTGGCCTTGGGCTCAGGAGAATGTGAATCATGAGCTGTCTCTCTCTCTCTCTCTCTCTCTCTCTCTCTCTCTCTCTCTCTCTGTTACCATGGAAACCGAGGCCATTCTGACAGAGCCGTTTCCATGCCAACGCGATGGGGGAAGGAAGCGTCCGCCGATTCCATTTGCGATGAAGCAGGAGAGATAAGACTTTCAGAGCAAGGCCCGGGCGGCGTAGCTCAGTGGTTAGCGTCACCCTAGGAACCAGGAGGTCCCGGGTTCGATTCCCGGTCAAGGGCACAGGCCCGGGTTGCGGGCTCCGTCCCCAGTCGGGGGCGTGCAGGAGGCAGCCGGTCCGTGATTCCCTCTCCTCATGGATGTTTCTCTCTCTCCCTCTCCCTTCCTCGCTGAAATCGATAACAAAAATATTTTTTAAAATTAAATCAATAAAAATGAACGGAAAAATATTGTCGGGTCGCCAGTAGGGGGCGTGCAGGAGGCAGCCGGTCCATGATTCCCTCTCCTCATGGATGTCTCTCTCTCTCTCTCTCTCTCTCTCCCCTTTCCTCCCTGAAATCAATAAAAATATATTTTAAAAAAAGATTGAGCCATACACTGCCCTCTTGATGGCTTCATTCCATTGCTGTGTCCTCACTTATTTTATTTAGTTACTAGAGGCCCAGTGCATGAAATTCGTGCACTTGCACGGGGATGGGGAGGTCCCTCAGCCTGGCCTGAGCCCTCTGGCGGTCCAGGCACCTGCAGGGGATGTGTGACTGACGGCTTAGGCCCACCCCCCACCACGGGGAGCGGGCCTAAGCCGGCAGCTGGACATCCATAGGGCTGCAGCTGTGCTCACTGGCCATGAGCCGGGCTCCTGGCTGAGCGGCACTCCCCTTGTGGGTGCTCCCTGACCCCCAGGGGGCAGCTCCTGCATGGACCGTCCGCCCCCTGGGGGTCAGCGCACATCATAGCGACCGGTCGTTCTGCAGTTCGGTCTATTTGCATATTAGCCTTTTATTATATAGGACATCCTAGGCATCTCACACGCCTGACACAGCATTTTTAAAATATCTCTTATATACACACATATATATATAAATCTTTTTATTGATTTCAGAGAGAAAGGGAGAGAGAGAGAGAGAGAGAGAGAGAGAGAGAGAGAGAGAAAGAAACATCCACGATGCGAGAGAATCATGGGCCGGCTGCCTCCTGCACGCCCCCTACTGGGGATGGAGCCTGCAAACCTGGGCATGTGCCCTTGACGGGGATTCGAACCCTGACCTCCTGGTTCATTTGTCGACGCTCACCCCTGAGCCTCACTGTCCGGAATGCATTGCAAATCTTTACTGTAAACGCACAGCTATGAAAAGCAAAAGCAAGTTACCAAGATATCATCTCCCTCCTTTTTTTAGAAAAAAATATTATTTCAGTGAACATATGGAAATCGAGTTGTCAAACCCCGAGTCCATGAAAGCCAGGCAGGACACTTTTTCTCTTTTATCGCCTTATCATTCGCGAACGTATCTCGTCTGCCCAGCTGTTTGCAGAGATCAAAACGGATGCCTTTCACTCGCAGTCCCTTCCGCGCCCGTCCTTGCAGGAAATCTTGATTTTTTTTCCTCCCCCCGGCCCCCTCCTGAAATCATTCAGAATCTCATTTCTTATTTTCCACCCGAGCCGGAGAAAGATCCTGTAATCTTCCCATAATGAGATTCTGGAAACGGCGACATCGATCAACGTGAGGCGGCCCTTCAGAATCGTTTTTGCGTGGATTTGCCGTTTCCGATTGGAGGGCACATCGCATTCTATAAAGACGGATAAGGATCCCCATAATGCAAGGTATCCATCACTACCTCCTAAATGTCTCTCTTCCTCCTACAAAAATCCTATATAATAAAAGCCTAATATGTTAAGCGTCTGGTCTTCTGTTCGGCCATTCAACCAATCGAAGCGTAATATGCTAATGATATGCTAAGGCAGCTCAACCGCTTGCTATGATGTGCACTGACCACCAGGGGGCAGACAACCAGTTGCTATGACGTTCACTGACCACCAGGGAGCAGACAACCAGTCGCTATGACGTGCACTGACCACCAGGGGGCAGACAGTCCACCAGTTGCTATGACGTGCACTGACCACCAAGGGGCAGACAGTCAACCAGTCGCTATGACGTTCACTGACCACCAGGGGGCAAATAGTCAACCAGTTGCTATGACGTTCACTGACCACCAGGGGGCAGACAGTCGACCAGTTGCTATGACGTGCACTGACCACCAGGGGGCAAATAGTCAACCAGTTGCTATGACGTGCACTGACCACCAGGGGGCAGTCAACCTGTTGCTATGACGTGCACTGACCACCAGGGGGCAGACAATCAATCAGTTGCTATGATGTGCACTGACCACCAGGGGGCAGACAGTCGACCAATTGCTATGACGTGCACTGACCACCAGGGGGCAAATAGTCAACCAGTTGCTATGACGTGCACTGACCACCAGGGGCAGACAGTCGACCAGTTGCTATGACGTGCACTGACCACCAGGGGCAGACAGTCGACCAGTTGCTATGACGTGCACTGACCACCAGGGGGCAGTCAACCAGTCGCTATGATGTGCACTGACCACCAGGGGGCAACCAGTCGCTATGACGTGCACTGACCACCAGGGGGCAGACAGTCGACCAGTTGCTATGACGTGCACTGACCACCAGGGGGCAGACGCTCCAACTGGTAGGTGAGCTTGCTACTGGGGTCTGGCCAATCGGGACTGAGCGAGACGGGCCGGACACGCCCTGGAGCCCCTCATGGTCCCTTTCTGGCTGGCCAACCTCCCGCATCCCTCCCTGGCCCCACTGGGCACCAGTGGGGTCTCTCGGCCTGGCCTGCGCCCTCTCACAATATGGGCTCAGGGACCCCCCGCCTCCCCGAGTGCATGTATTTTGTGCACCAGGCCTCTAGTCTATAAAATAATAGAAGCGTAATATGCTAATTAGGTCCGGCAGTCGAACGACCTTCCGGACATCCTTCCAGACGACCTTCCGGACGAAGCCACGGCTGCCAGGGCCGAGCTCCTTGCACGAATTTCATGCATCGGGCCTCTAGGAAATAAATAAATAAACTCTGCTCTTTGTTTTTTTATTTTTTTCCTGTTGTACAAGCTCTACTGATTTTTACCCCAAATGGCAGTCAGTTCGTTGAGGCTCAGGGTAAATGCTACTGAGCCCATGTGCACGATGAATAAAACTGACTCTGGTGCCCGGCCAGTGTGGCTCAGTGATTGGGCGTCGACCTAGGAACCAGGAGGTCCCGGGTTCGATTCCCAGGCGAGGGCACAGGCCCGGGTTGCGGGCTCCATCCCCAGTAGGGGGCGTGCAGGAGGCAGCCGATCCATGACTCTCTCTCATCATCGATGTTTCTCTCTCTCTCTCTCCCTCTCTGAAATCAATAAAAATATATATTAAACATATTATTTTTTATTCTCATGCGTCTCCTTTCCACTTCTCCTTCCTATTAATTCCCCTCAGACGCCTACAGGTATATGAGGGCTTATGCCTTCGTGTTGTTGCTGCTTTAGTGGTTGAATTATTTGCATTTTGCTTGGAAAACACAACCTATAATTGCAGTGTTTCCTTAGGGCACCTAAGTTTCTGTGTAAAATGTCAGGCCCATGCAGGCACACCCCCAAAATGTGTGTGAGAGAATGATGCCGATTCCTGGCAGCACACGGAATCCTGCAATTTCTATTCCTGTAGGAAAGGAAACCCAGATGATTGAAAATTTAAAATAGCCCTGCCCTGCCCTGACCGGTGTGGCTCAGTGGATAGAGCGTCGGCCTGTGGACTGAAGGGTCCCGGGTTCGATTCCGGCCAAGGGCTTGTGCCAGGGTTGCGGGCACATCCCCAGTGGGGGGCGTGCAGGAGGCGGCTGATCGATGTTTCTCTCTCATCCATGTTTCTGACTCTCTATTCCTCTCCCTTCCTCTCTGTAAAAAAATCAATAAAATATATATTCACGAAAAATAAAAATTAAAAATAAAAATTGAAAAATAGCCCGGCCCACAGAAGCCTGTGGAATCATTACCATCATCATCATCACCATCATCATAAACTCGAATCTGTTATTTCTTCTGAGTCTTACCCAGGTTGGCTTCTATCACCCGTGTGCGAACGTTTACATGATTCTTCTCTTTCCTTTTCTGGGTTTGAATGATTTTTCAAAAATTTATTTTAAATCCTAGAGGCCCATGGACGAAATTTTGTGCATGGGTGTGTGTGTGTGGGGGGGGTCCCTCAGCCTGGCCTGCACCCTCTCACCATCCGGGACCCCTCGGGGGATGTCCGACTGCCGGTTTAGGCCCAATCCCACAGGCCAGGCCAGGGATCGGGCCGAAACCGGCAGCCGGACATCCCTCTCGCAAGCCAGGACCGCGGGCTCCTAACGGCTCGCCTGCCTGCCTGCCTGATCGCCCCTCACCACCTCTGCCTCCGCCCCTGACGCCACGGCTTTGTCCGGAAGGACGTCCGGAATGACGTCCGGAAGGTCGTTTGGCTGTCCGGTCTAATTAGCATATGACGCTTTTATTGTTACAGATATTTTTAACGATTTCAGAGAGGGAGAGAGAGAGAGAGAAACATCCAGGATGAGAGAGAATCACGGATCGGCCGCCTCCTGCACGCCCCCGACTGGGGATCCAGCCCGCAATCAGGGCCTGTGCCCTTAACCGGGAATCGAACGCGGGACCCTTCAGTCCGCAGGCCAACAACACTCTATCCACTGAGCCACACCAGCCAGGGCCCAAGATGTTCTTTATCTGAGAACGTGCACATATTGGAATTTTTTTTGGCGGCCCATTCCGAAGTATCCATCTTGTACACCCAGGCACTTCATTCGCAAAAATGCCTCAATGATGAGCCTTTCACGCGAGATGCGACGAAGTGGGTGCTGCAGGGCCTGGATTAAACCTCTACGAGGCCAGTGTGGGGCCCCCAGTTATTGGTTTTGGGGTCCACTTTCGTATCTCAGGACTAAGTTAATTTGTGGGTTCCACGGGCTCCATGCTCCAGGGAACATGTCACATATCAGCACAGGAAATGGGAGGGACTTTTTGGAGATAAACGGCCATTTCTCATGCGTTTCTCACAAGTGCCGGCCACCACCCCCCCCCAAAAAAAAATAAAAATAAAATCAACCAACAGCTCTAGCACCAGGTACGCCAGACTTGGTGGCTCACGACTCCCCAAAGGGCTTTTCGCCGTCACTTGAAAATGAAATAAAGGAAAATGGTCTTTGATTTCTCACCCCTATGTCGTCATTTTTCCTGGTAGCCTAGGCCCCACTTGGTCATTTGGTGGAGTCTTGGAAACAAATTCTAAGGGCCTTTCGTTGTTTATTTCATTTTATTATTTACTGGAGGCCTGGTGCGTGCACAGGTGGGGTCTGGCTGGTCAGGGGGAGCGGCCGCAGGTATGGGCTGGCTGGCCGCGCCCCCTGGTCCAACTCCCTGTCGAACTTCTGGTTGAGAAGACAATTTGCATATTAGCCTTTTATTATATAGGATTTTATTTTATTATTCTATTCTATTCTATTCTATTCTATTCTATTCTATTCTATTCCATTCCATTCTATTAGTCTATTATTCTATTCTATTCTATTCTATTCTATTCTATTCTATTCTATTCCATTTCATTCCATTCCATTCCATTCCATTCTATTATTCTATTTTATTCCATTCCATTCCATTCTATTATTCTATTCTATTCTATTCTATTCTATTCCATTCCATTCTATTATTCTATTCTATTCTATTCTATTCTATTCTATTCTATTCTATTCCATTCCATTCTATTATTCTATTCTATTCTATTCTATTCTATTCCATTCCATTCTATTATTCTATTCTATTCTATTCTATTCTATTCTATTCCATTCTATTATTCTATTCTATTCTATTCTATTCTATTCTATTCTATTCCATTCTATTATTCTATTCTATTCTATTCTATTCTATTCTATTCTATTCTATTCCATTCTATTATTCTATTCTATTCTATTCTATTCTATTCTATTGCATTCTATTATTCTATTCTATTCTATTCTATTCTATTCTATTGCATTCTATTATTCTATTCTATTCTATTCTATTCTATTCTATTCTATTCCATTCTATTATTCTATTCTATTCTATTCTATTCTATTCTATTCTATTCTATTGCATTCTATTATTCTATTCTATTCTATTCTATTCTATTCTATTCTATTCTATTGTATTCTATTCTATTCTATCCTATTCCATTCCACTTTATTATTCTACTCTATTCTATTCTATTCTATTCTATTCTATTCTATTCTATTCTATTCCATTCTATTATTCTATTCTATTCTATTCTATTCTATTCTATTCTATTCTATTCCATTCTATTATTCTATTCTATTCTATTCTATTCTATTCTATTCTATTCTATTCTATTCTATCCTATTCCATTCCACTTTATTATTCTACTCTATTCTATTCTATTCTATTCTATTCTATTCTATTCTATTCTATTCTATTCTATTCTATTCCATTCCATTCCATTCCATTCCATTCCATTCCATTCCATTCCATTCTATTCTATTCTATTCTATTCTATTCTAACAGTTCATCCACAACCAAATATATTTTTCCATTGGTTTTTAGAGAAAGTGTTTATTTTATTTTATTTTCATTTCATTTCATTTCATTTTACTTTATTTCATTTTTGTGCATCTGCACCAGAAGATATTTTTCCATTGGTTTTTAGAGAGAGTGGGAGAGAGAGGGAGAGACAGACAGAAACATCCATGTGAGAGGGACACATTGACTGGTTGACCCCAGCACATGCCCCGACCAGGGTCCAGGCCGGGGAGGAGCCTGCAACCCAGGCACATGCCCTTGACCGTCATCGCACCCAGGACCCTTCAGTCCGCAGGCCGAAGCTCTATCCACTGAGCCACACTGGCTAAGGCTTAACTGACATTCCGTTAGACAAGACCAACCTCCCGGGGAACAAGGAAAGACACAAAAGTTATAGAAGAAAAATAAATATTCACAATTGTTCATAGGCATCCTCAGGGACCACATCGATGCTTTCCTAAGACGCGTTTTTCTTTTAAATCATTCAAATGTCTGTGTTTTCCCCCAAATACTATCTATCGATGATTCTATCAACTCAAACAAAATGAACGCTCTCTTCGAGAAATGATTATACAGCCTTTATGTTGAAATGCGTAAGCCGTTCCGTTTTAACAAACTGGTTTTTAAAAAATTCTCAATATTCTGTTTGGTAAAATGAATTGCTTCCTTTCTGGAGGGGGCATATGGAATAGTCCATTTTTTAAAAAAAAATATATATATATATATTTTTTATTGATTTCAGAGAGGAAAGGAGAGAGAATCACGGACCGGCTGCCTCCTGCACGCCCCCTGCTGGGGATCGAGCCCACAACCCGGGCATGTGCCCTTGACCGGGAATCGAACCCGGGACCCTTCAGTCCGCAGGCCGGTGCTCTACCCACTGAGCCACACCAGCCAGGGCTGGAATAGTCCATTTCTATGCTGAAACACATGGATTTTAAAATTTTGTATCCTGTAAATTACAAAGCGAATCCTTAGCAACCAATCGTCATTTTTTATCCATTATGGTTTTAGTTCATTTCTTTTTAAAAGCCGTTGGAACAAAATCGAATTGAACATCAGTGATGAAATCTTAAGAATAAATAAATACATAAATAAATAAATAGATAAATACCTTTCCTTGCTCTCTCTCTGTCTCTCTCTGTCTCTCTCTCTCTCTCTCTCTCTCTTTCCAGGAACCATGTGACTTGCTAAGGTAACTGGTGGCGGTTGTTAAAGATGGAACTGAGGCGCTGACAACTGCCTTTGAAAGAATCTAGCCCAGCTGGTGTGGCTCAGTGGTTTGAGGGACCCCACTTATGTTTCAGACCAGCGGTTCTCAACCTTCCTAAGGCCGCGACCCTTGAATACAGCTCCTCATGCTGTGGGGACCCCAACCAGAAAATTATTTTTGTTGCTACTTCATCACTATATTTATATCATCTATATCTATCTATATCTATCTATATCTATATCTATATCTCTATCTCTATCTCTATCTCTATCTCTATCTCTATCTCTATCTCTATCTCTATATCTACATCTACATCTATATCTATATCTATCTATATCTCTATCATCTATATCTATATCATCTATATCTATATCATCTATATATCTATACCTATATCTATATCTATATCATCTATATCTATATCTATATCTATATCTATATCTATATCTATACCTATATCTATATCTATATCTATATCATCTATATTTATATCATCTATATCTATATCATCTATATATCTATATCTATACCTATATCTATGTCTATATCTGTATCTATATCTATATCATCTATATCTATATCTATTCTATATCTATATCTATATCTATATCTATATCTATATCTATATCTATATCTATATCTATATCTATCTATATCTATATCTATATCTATATCTCTATATCTTTATCATCTATATCTATATCTATATCTATATCTATATCTATATCTATATCTATATCTATATCTATATCATCTATAACTATATCATCTATATATCTATCTATATCTATATCTATATCTATATCTATATCTATATCTATATCTATATCTATATCTATATCTATATATCTTTATCATCTATATCTATATCTATATCTATATCTATATCTATATCTATATCTATATCAGTGGTTCTCAACCTTCCTAAGTTTGCGACCCCTGAATACAGCTCCCCATGCTGTGGGGACCCCCAACCATAACATTATTCTCGTGGCTGCGTCATCGCTGTCATGTGGCTGCTGTTACGAATCGTCATGGAAACATCTGATCTGCAGGATGGATTTTCATGGTGACACATGAAACATCATGAAAGCACAGCGATCAATCACAAAAACAATATGCAATTATATATGTGTTTTCCGACGGTCTTAGGCGACCCCTGGGAGAGGGGCTTTCGACCCCCAGAGGGGGCGCGACCACAGGTTGAGAACCGCTGTTCTAGATGCTTAGCGACAATTCCCCTGACCCATCCATCCAGGGTCTACTGGTTTCAACTGAAAATATAAAAATAAAAAGGAATCGTCACGTCGATGGGTTACGAAAGAATGATTAATACCATCACAAGTCAAATTCAGCCCCAGCCGGTAGGGCTCCGTAGCTAAAGCATCGGCCTGCACACAGAAGGGTCCCGGGTTCGATTCCTCATCAAGGGTACAGACCTCGGTTGCGGGCTCCATCCCCAGTGGGGGCCGTGCAGGAGGCAGCCGGTCCATGATTCTGTCTCATCATGGATGCTTCCATCTCTCTCTCCCTCTCCCTTCCTCTCTCTCAAAAATAAAATAAAATCTGGCCCTGGCTGGGTTGGCTCAGTGGATAGAGCATCGGCCTGCAGACTGGAGGGTCCCGGGTTCGAGTCCCGGTCAAGGGCACAGGCCCGGGGTTGCGGGCTCCATCCCCAGTAGGGGGCGTGCAGGAGGCAGCCGATCCATGATTCTCTCTCCTCATGGATGTTCTCTCTCTCTCTCTCTCTCTCTCTCTCGCTGTCTTTCTCTCTCTGCAATGAATAAAAATACAGATATATATATATATATACATATATATATATGGATATAGATATAGATATAGATAGATATAGATATATAGAAAGAATACTAGATACGAGAGAGTATCCTCACTCATTTTTTTTCTTATTAGTAATAACATATTTTTTTCTTATTACTAATAAAATATTTTATTTTATCTTTCTTTCTTCCTTCCTTCCTTATCTATATCTATACACACACACACTGACCGGCCAGATTATGATGTCCACCCCATCAGCCCTTTATTGACTGTGGACGAAAGGGGCCGCATGCTGACCTGACAAGCTCGGGGAAGGCCTGCGTGGCAGCCTAGCAGACTCAGAGACCTAAAGTAACCACAAAGGATGGTCTGAAATTAAACTTTGACTAAAAGCAGTTATGGTGGGCAGTTATGTCCTAGGCCGGTATCTTCACTGACAAGATCAACTTTGATCCTTACTGAGCCCATTTGCCTTTTTGCCTCTAAGATAACATTCCCTTGAAGTGTCTGCGTAACTTGTAACTTCCCTTTTTCTGGAACCCCTGGGGCATAACCAAATGTTCTGGGCGCCAGGGCAGATACTACTAATTCCTTCATTATCATGTTGATTGATCCTGCACCCACCTAAGTATGTGTCCATCATTTTACTTTTTATCCTATCCCACCTCCTTAAATCTGTCACCAATGAATTTCATGTATAAATACGAATGTAACCCTGCCATTCTCCGGAGCACTATCTCAATTCATTGAGGTTCTGCTTCCCAGCATACGTCGACAGTTTGGCTCAAATAAATTCACAAAAATTCTTTACAGGTTTCAATGGTTTTTTACGTTAACATGACGCTTCCAAAAATACTGAATATTGCAAACTACCTAAGCAAATACTCTCAAGGTTTTTATTATTATTATTATTATTATTATTATCATTATTATTTAAATAACTTATTCACTTCATTGTACTGATGGGGTAGTCATCATAATCTGCCCGCTCAGTGTGTGTGTGTGTGTGTGTGTGTGTGTGTGTGTGTGTGTGTGTGTATAAAGGGTGTCCCAAAATTCATGCAAGATTTGAATTCTGCGTGAGCATCCACAACAACAACAACAACAAAAAATAAAAGCCTAATTTGACTTGGTTTATTGAATCAGATTCTAATATCTGTTGCCCTTGGATGTCAATCCCTTCGATTGGATCAGCATCACCAAGAACCAATGATGGCCCAGGAGCAGGGACCAGGAAGACCCATGGAGACCGCGGCTTTGCGTCTGTGCCAGCAGAGCCCGGGAGGCCATGGACCCGATGGGCTATTCCACACATAAACCCTAGACTGTCTCCTTTACGAATCAATAAAAAATTTACAGTTTTTAATGAGAAACCTGTATTTTCTATCAAAATGACTTCTTGCGTGAATTTTGGGACGCCCTTTATCTAGTATTGTCTAAAGTTTTACAAATGTCTCCCTTTCCCCCCAATTGACCCTCCCCTCCCCCCCAGCCATTCCCACCCCGGGCAAACCTCTCCCCCCGCCCCCCCAAAAGGAAGCCTTGGGTTGCAGGCCACCTGATGGGACACAAAGAACCCAGTAATCCCTTCCCATGCCCGGCGGGGGGGGAGCGGAGGGAGGATGCGTGGGTTGACCAGAAGGCCCGAGACAATGGCATGCTCCCTGCACCCCTGCAGCGGGCTCGCTCCCCCCAAGGGGCCCCTGCAGGCCTCGGGGGGCGTGGGCGGACCCTGCCAGCCGGGCCCCTGCACAAAGCTGGCTTTTAGCGGAGGATGAAGCCCTTCATCCATGAAGCGAGGTATTGGCATGGAGATGAGCTGCCTTTGTCTCCTGCAGCTGTGAGAGCAAAGGGAGGGGGGGAGGGGGTACAGGGGAGGGGGGAGGGGGGCAGGGCCTGGCTTCCTTGCAGAGAGGAATGCAGAGGCTGCAGAAATGAGGCTGCCAAAGGGGGGCCAGCTCCCCTCCTGGGGCCCCCGGGTCAGTTCCTTGGGTTTCAGATGCGTTTGGAGGCAAATGGGGTCCCTCCCTTCCTTCCTCCCTCTCTCTCTCTCTCTCTCTCTCTCTCTCTCTCTCTCTCTCTCTCTCCTGGTATTCTTTCCTTATTCTTTTTCATGCTTTTAAAAATATATATATTTTTTTGCCCAAACCAGTTTAGCTCAGTGGATAGAGCGTCGGCCTGCGGACTGAAGGGTCCTGGGTTCGAGTCCCAGTCAAGGGCATGGACCTGGGTTGCGGGCACATCCCCGGTGCAGGGTGTGCAGGAGGCAGCTGATCGATGTTTCTCTCTCATCGATGTTTCTGACTCTCTATCCCTCTGCCTTCCTCTCTGTAAAAAATCAATAATATATATATATATATATTTTTTTTTTAAATATATATATTTATTGATTTCAGAGAGGAAGGGAGAGGGAAAGAGAGAGAGACATGATGAGAGAGAATCAGGGACCAGCTGCCTCCTGCACGGTCCCCCCCCAACTGGGGATCAAACCTGCAACCCCCGGGCCTGTGCCCTTGACCGGGAATCGAACCCCGGACCCCCCAGTCCGCAGGCCGACGCTCTATCCACTGAGCAACACCGGCCGGGGCGGCTACGAGACGTGTTAAGGCGACCCCCACCCTGAGTCGCCTGTCACGTGGTGTTCCCTAATTCCATGTCAAACCGAAGCTGAACCACTGACAAGATTATTCATGTTAGGACGTGAATTATTCAACTTGGGGAGGGTGTGTTTTGGAACATGGCCAATAGAATGGGGAAAGATATATATATATATATATATATATATATATATATATATATATATATATATATATTTTTTTTTTACGTCAAAACCAAAGACAATTACGTCGCAAATGCCACCACGTAATTTTTCTGGACGCGGATAAAAGCTGTACTTTATTTTTAAATTTATTTATTGACAAGAGAGAGAGAGAGAGAGAGAGAGAGAGAGAGAGAGGAATATTGATTTATTGCTGCATGTATTGATGCATTCATTGGCTGCCTCTTGTATGTTGCTCTGACCAGCAATCCAACCCACAAACCTGTCATATGGGGTCGACGCTCTAACCCACTGAGAGACCCTGCCAGGGCCAAATGCTTCACTTTATTTTTTTAAAAATAAATATGTTTTGATTGATTTTTAGAGAGAGTGAGAGGAAGGGGGAGGAACAGAGAGAGAAACATTGAGGAGAGAGAATTATGCATCGGCCGCCTCCTGCACGCCCCCCCCACTGGGGATCGAGCCTGCAACCCGGGCCTGTGCCCTTGACAGGGAATCGAACCCAGGACCCTTCCGCCCGCAGGCCGACGCTCTATCCACTGAGCCACACCAGCCGGGGCCCAAAAGCTTCTCTTCAGATGACAACCACATTATTGCCTAAATGCACTAGTTTCATTTCATCATTTACCCATCAGTTATATTTGTTTCCAGGGCATTTTAACCAAAATGCACTAGATTAGGAGATTAGGAAACACACACACACACACACACACACACACACACACAGGGTTTCGTTCTCAGTCCCACACGTAAATTAAAATTAGTCCCTTCCACCCATCCGTGTCGACGAGAAATCAATACCAATGCACCCTGTTGATCACACAGACACCCAGACAAAGCCAGCTCGATCGAGACGAGGAATTTAATAACAGGGCTTTGTAATTCTAATTTTTTTCTTATTGATTAAGGTATTACATACGTGTCCATATCCCCCCATGGCCCCCCCATCCCACCCCCCACTCGTGCCCTCACCCCCCTGGTGTCTGTGTCCATTGGTTGGGCGTAGAGGCACGCATACAAGGCCTTGGGTTGGTCTGTAATTTGTAATATTTTTTTTTAAAAAATTAATTGCTAAATTAAATCTGTTGGGGTGATTCTGCTAAATATAGATTTCAATTGTACTCTTTTCTATTTTATTTTATTTTTTTATTGACTTCAGAGGGGAAGGGAGGAGAGAGAAACACACATGAGGAGAGAGAATCATGCATCGGCCGCCTCCTGCACACCCCACACTGGGGATCCAGCCCGCAACCCGGGCATGTGCCCTGACCGGGAATCGAACATTGAACCCCTGGTTCAGAGGTTGATGCTTAACCACTGAGCCACACCAGCTGGGCTTCTCTCTCTTTTTTAAAAAAATATTTCTATTTTATTTATTGATTTTTAAACTAGAGGCCCAGTGCACGACATTCATACACTGGGGGCAGGGGGGTGTCCCTCAGCCCAGCCTGCACCCTCTCACAGTCCGGAACCCCTCGGGGGATGTCTGCCTGATGGCTTAGGCTGGCTCCGTACATCCCCCAAGGGTTCCTTAGCGCTGCTGCAGAGGCAGGAGAGGCTCCCGCCACCACTGCTGTGCTCGCATGGCATCTGGCTGGGTGGTGTTTCCCCTGTGGGAGTGCACTGACCACCAGGGGGCAGCTCCTGCATTGAGCATCTGCCCCCTGGTGGTCAGTGCGTGTCATAGCGACTGGTCATTCCACCATTTGGTCTATTTGCATATTAGCCTTTTATTATATAGGATATATTTTTATAGATTTCGGAGAGTCAGGGATAGAGATAGAAACAGAGATAGAGGTAGAGATAGAGATGAGATAGAGATAGAGACAGGGATAGAGATAGAGATAGAGATAGAGATGAGATAGAGATAGGGATAGGGATAGAGATAGATAGATAGAGAGAGATGAGATAGAGATAGGGATAGGGATAGAGATAGAGAGAGAGATAGAGATGAGATAGAGATAGGGATAGGGATAGGGATAGAGATAGAGATAGAGATGAGATAGAGAGAGAGATGAGATAGAGAGAGAGAGAGAGAGAGAGAGAGAGAGAGAGAGAGAGATACATCCATGATGAGAAAGAATCCCAGATCAGCTGCCTCCTGCACGCCCACCCTGGGGTTCGAGCCCACAACCCTTGCATGTGCCCTGACCGGGAATCAAACCCTGACCTCCTGGTTCCTAGGTGGACTCTCAACCCCTGAGCCACGCCGGCCATGCTAAATCCCTTTTTCAAAGCCGTCTCTCTCTTTATCAGGACGGCCAGGCGTTGTCATATCCGTGGATACTTGTTTGCTTTCGGAAACATCTGGGTCTGTGTTTTCCGTGGTTACACACATCCTCCCCGGCCACCTGCTCCCCCAGCTGTTCTCCACGGAGACCTCCACGCTGACAACCCTCAGACGTCATTTAATGCACCATGATGTCTGATTCCAGGGTCGTTACCGAGTCTTGGTTCCGGCAGAAGCCAGCCCAGGCTCCGTCAGCTCCCCTTGCGAGTCCTCGGGTGGGCAGGACTGTCTCATCTTCCACGGCTCACACGTAACTCGAGGAGACAGCCCCGTCCAGAGCATCGCGGTGGCACATGTGATGAGTGGACTCTTACCCAATGCTTTTGGGGGGCGGGGGGAGCTACGTATGATTTCAAAATGCATCCTTATGTTCTTTCTTATGACGTTCGAATGCCAAGCATAAGACACAGCGATTGGTTGCCTCCTGCACGCGACCCGACCAGTGGGGCGGCAAGCCTGCAACTGAGGTACGTGCCCTTGACTGGGAGTCAAACCCAGGCCTGCAGTGACTGATCATAAGAGCATCTAACAGACTGAGGAATCTCAGAGGGAAGGCGGAGATGGGTGGAGGTGAGGTGGGGAGAGATAAACCATGGAACTTATATGCATACTAGGGGCCCGGTGCACGAATTCGTGCACATTGAAAGGAAATTAATTAGAGGCCGGGGAGGGGCCCCCGGAGGGCTCCAGGGCGTGTCCAGTCCGTCTCACTCAGTCCTGATCGGCCGGACCCCAGCAGCAAGCTAACCTATCGGTCGAAGCGTCTGCCCCCTGGTGGTCAGTGCTCATCATAGCGGGCGGTTGAGCGGCCTTAGCATATCATTAGCATATTATGCTTTGATTGGTTGAACGGCCGACCTGCCGACCAGACACTTAGTATATTAGGCTTTCATTATATAGGACTAGAGGCTCAGTGCATGAAATTTGTGCACAGAAAGGGGATCCCTCAGCCCTCGGGGAATGGCCCACAGGGATCAGGCCTAAGCCGGCAGTTGGACATCCCTCTCGCAATCCGGGACCACTGGCTCCTAACCGCTCACCTGCCCGCCTGCCTGATTGCCCCTAACTGCTCACTTGCCTGCCTGCCTGCCTGCTCACCCATAACTACTCTGCCTGCCTGCCTGATCGCCCATAACCGCCTCTGCCTTGGCCCCTCCCACTGCGGCTTCGTCCGGAAGGACGTCCGGAATGTCATCCGGAAGGCTTTTCGGCTGCCCAGTCTAATCAGCACATTGGGCTTTTATTGTATAGGATACGCATAGCACAGGGACACAGACAATCATGTGGGCAAGGCCTGGGAGGGGCGGGTGCAGGGTGGAGGGGGTCCATGGAGACCTCTGTAATACTTTCAACTCTAAAGATAAATTTTAAAACAAAACAAGCAGCCGTGTTGTAGCAGCTCTTTTTTTTCTGAATCCATTCGTAAATAGTGTTGCGTTCCTACTGGTCGCTCACCGCTGACCGAAACCTGTAAGGTTGAAGGTCACGTACAGGTCCACCTATTGTCCGCAGTAGGGGGCGTGCAGCAGGTGGCCGATCCATGATTCTCTCTCTTCGTTGGTGTTTCTAGCTCCCTCTCCCCATCCCTTCTTCTCTGAAATCAATAAAAATATAGATTTTTTTTTAAATAAAATCATCCTTTTCTCTAGACTACTTTAGCATTGCAGCAACGTCACTATTTTTTTTTTTTTTTGCAGAATCTCATTATGCATATCTCATCCTACATGGCCACGAATTCCCAAACATTTACCCACCTGTCATACACAAATATTTGAAGGGTTGCCATAACCCCCATCAATTGCCGAGGCAGGCAGCTACAAGGCCTGCATACAACTTGAATTCTGTTTCTGAAAATAGAACGTGTCTCAAAGGGGTTCGCTTTGCAAAATAGGTTCTGTCATAATGGAACCTTGCGATTCGACCAAAAAAAAAAAAATAAAATGTAGGGGCGATTATCTGAACCTGAATATGCATCCCGTGTATTCCATCAGCAACGCGGACCTCACAGGCATGTTGAAGAGTTCGGTTCCTGTGATCAAATCAGCCTCATTCAAGTGTAACCATAGCAACACAGGCTGTAATAAATTAAAAGAGATATGTGGGAGAATTCATTTAGCCACCATAGATGCAAAAAAAAAAAAAGAAAACTATTCGAAAGTAGGTTTGGATGGCTCAGGACTGGAACTGATAGTGAAGAATAAAAAAAAAAAATCCACCAATGTAATGGTTGCACATGAGAGAATACTGTCTTTCATCTATTTTTTAAAAAAGTATATTTTATTGACTTTTTACAAAGAGGAAGGGAGAGGGATAGTTAGAAACATCCATGAGAGAGAAACATCGATCAGCTGCCTCCTGAACGCCCCCTACTGGGGATGTGCCCGCCACCAAGGTACGTGCCCTTGACCGGAATCGAACCCGGGACCCTTGAGTCCGCAGGCCGACACTCTATCCATTGAGCCACACCGGTTAGGGCTCATCTTTAAACAGCCTGGAAACATTGGCTCTGGGGTAGGAAGGAAGGTGATGGCATCAGCAAGCAAGGATTTACCTGCCCTCTTCCATTTGCAAAGTCTTTTCGTGATTTAAGATAGATCCTTACACTCGGGGGCTAGGAAATAGGAAGCCAGGGAAAGAGGAGGCCCATGAAAGAAGTGGCCAATGGAAAATCGAGGCCAATGATAGAGCTGACCGATGAGAGGGTGGACAACAAAAGAGTTGACCAATGAAAGTGCTGACCAATGAAAGAGGTGACCAATGAAAGAGGTGGCCAATCAAATTGCTGGCCTATGAAAGAGTTGACCAATGATTGATATGGACAATGAAAGAGTTGGCGAATGAAAGAGGTGGCCAATGAAAGGGGTGGCCAATCAAATTGCTGGCCTATGAAAGAGTTGACCAATGATTGATATGGACAATGAAAGAGTTGGCGAATGAAAGAGGTGGCCAATGAAAGGGGTGGCCAATCAAATTGCTGGCCTATGAAAGAGTTGACCAATGATTGATATGGACAATGAAAGTGTTGACTAATGAAAGAGGTGACCAATGAAAGGGGTGGCCAATCAAATTGCTGACCAATGATTGACAAGGCCTATGAAAGAGGTGGCCAATGAAAGGGGTGGCCAATGAAAGGGGTGGCCAATGAAAGGGGTGGCCAATGAAAGGGGCGGCCAATGAAAGTGTTGACTAATGGAAGAGTTGACCAATGAATAACAAAGCCTATGAAAGAGGTGGCCAGTGAAAGAGGTGACCAATGAAAGGGGTGGCCAATCAAATTGCTGACCAATGAAAGAGTTGACCAATGATTGACAAGGCCTATGAAAGAGGTGGCCAATGAAAGGGGTGGCCAATGAAACTGCTGACCAATGAAACTACTGACCAATGAAACAGGCAGCTGATGAAAGGGGCAGCCAATGAAAGAGCAGGCCAATGAAAGAGATGGCCAGTATAAGAGCTGACCAGTAAAAGGAATGGCTATTGAAAGAGGCGCCCTATGGAAGGGGCAGCCAATGAAAGAGGAGACCACATGCCCAGCCAGTGTGGCCCAGTGGTGGAGCATCCACCTATGAACCAGGAGGTCAGGGTTCGATTCCCGGTCAAGGGCGCATGCCCAGAGTGTGGGCTCCATCCCCAGTAGGAGGCATGCAGGAGGCAGCCGGTCCATGATTCTCCCTCATGATTAATGTTTCTATCTCCCCCTCTCCCTTCCTCTCAGAAACCAGCAATCATGTATTATTCAACAAAAGAGGTTTATATATCAGTTTCCATTCATTCAATAGCTTTCAAGTCCTTTTACACAAGGGGCGTCACGCGGATGGAGCAGGACGTTTGCAGAGGGGCCCAAGCGAGGTAGACAAGACGGCCGAATCCTAGGGGTTTCATGTTGCATCATGTCACTCCAGAAGGTGCCCTCCCGTGTTCCTGTGTGTCATTTACTGGGGATGACAAGGGGATTAACCGGGATTCTCTCTGCTGGAAGCCTCCATAATTCACTCTGTACAGCCCCTGGCTTTTCTGACATCTCCGGGGCGGTAAGCCATTTGTCACCAGCGACTTAGGAGGGGCTGTGCGGAATGTTAAACGTAAAAGTGCTATTGTAATGCCTGGCTGTTTTGTTTCGAGGGCCTGGAAGTGTTCTATTGAGCCAATATGTTTTTGTTGTGTGTGGTTTTTTTTATGCCCAGAAGTAAGCTTTTGCTATATATTTTTAAGTGTTTTTTTTTTAGTACGACTTGCAAAATGTTGAAAGGTCTATATTTCAAAGGCCTCCTCTAATAACGGAAAACATCTCGTCTCTAAATTCCTACGTTATGCACGGCATTATATTATACACATTCATATGCGTTTATTTATATCCTTAGTTCCCGTCTGACATGTTTATTACAAAATGTATATATTGCCTACACATATATGTCAACATAATTGTGTTACACATATTTGTATGTATGTATAAGTGATATATATGTGTGTGTGTGTGTGTATACATATATATTCTTTATTTCTCTCTTCCTAATACATTCAACAGGAATCATATATCACACAGATACCTCATCTATTTTTCAGTCTGTCTATCATCTATCTATCTATCTATCTATCTATCTATCTATCTATAATCTATCTTAACTATTTTTCTACCCATCTACCCTTGTATCATCAATCTACCATCTATGCATTCTATTTATATCTATCATCTTTCCATCCATCATCTATCATCTATATCTATCTATTTATCTCTACCTATCTACTTATTTATCTTAACTATTTATCCACCCATCCATCCTTGTATCATCTATCTATCTATCTATCTATCTATCTATCTATCTATCTACCTATCTACCTATCTATGTATCATCTATGCATTGTATCTATTAATCATCTATCTTGACTATTTACCCATTCATCCTTGTATTTTCTATCTATCTATCTATCTATCTATCTATCTATCTATCTATCATCTATCTATATTTTTATCATCTTATTCATCCATCCATCACCTATCATATCTATTTATCTATCTGTCTGTCTGTCTGTCTACCTACCTACCTATCATCTATCATCTATGCATTCTATTTCTATCATCTATCTATCTATCTATCTATCTATCTATCTATCTATCTATGTATCTATCCATCTATCATCTATCTATCTACCTACTTACCTATGTATCATCTATCATCTATGTGTTCTATTTTTATCATCTATCTATCTATCTATCTATCTATCTATCTATCTATCTACCTATCATCTATCATCTATGCATTCTATTTCTATCATCTATCTATCTATCTATCTATCTATCTATCCATCCATCTATCATCTATCTATCTACCTACTTACCTATGTATCATCTATCATCTATGTGTTCTATTTTTATCATCTATCTATCTATCTATCTATCTATCTATCTATCTATCTACCTACCTATCATCTATCATCTATGCATTCTATTTTTATCATCTATCTATCTATCTATCTATCTATCTATCTATCTATCTACCTACCTATCATCTATCATCTATGCATTCTATTTTTATCATCTATCTATCTACCTACTTACCTATGTATCATCTATCATCTATGTGTTCTATTTTTATCATCTATCTATCTTCTATCTATCTATCTATCTATCTATCTATCTATCTATCTATCTATCATCTTCTATCCATCCATCCAAACAATTTGGAGTTAGTGCTTCCCTTTCCTTTCACATATCTCATAAGGACGTTAACATCCCTTGCCGCGTGAACCTTAAGAGCTGCATGTATATTTTGGCAGACGGCTTTGTGCGACGCCATCTTTCAAGTTTTGATTCGATTTGATTCCTCCCGGCAGGTCATTACCCTGTCAGGCTGCATTACCTGCGAAATCACGTCTGAGCTACTGCCGGGCACATGCCGGCTCCCGGGGATATAAATCCGAATACAGATATTTACGCCTGTGGAGTCTTGTCACTCGATACAGCCTGTGGCCTTTCAACTGGCTTTTGTGTCCTACCTATGAGAATTCTAGGGCAGACGCATACTCATGGACTAGTTCCTCAAGGGATGAACCCATCACTTTGATCTCAGGGGAAGGTGTTGATGCATATGATCCTATATAATAAAAGCCTAATATGCTAAGCGTCCTGTCGTCCGGCCAACCGTTCCACCAATCAAAGCGTAATATGCTAATGATATGCTAAGGCCGCTCAACTGCTCGCTATGACGTGCACTGACCACCAGGGGGCAGACACTCCAACCAGTAGGTGAGCTGTTGACTCACCCAGAGAGTGTGGCTCAGTGGATGAGCGTTGACCTAGGAACCAGGAGGTCACGGGTTCAATTCCCGGGCGAGGGCACAGGCCTGGGGTGCGGGCTCCATCCCCAGTGTGGGGTGTGCAGGAGGAAGCTGATCCATGATTCTCACTCATCATGGATGTTTCTCTGTCTCTCCTTTCCTCTTTGAAATCAATAAAAATATATAAACAAACAAAAAAACCAACTTTTCAATTTTTTAAATATATACATTTTATTGATTTTTTTTTTACAGAGAGAAAGGGAGAGGGATAGAGTGTTAGAAACATCGATGAGAGAGACACATTGACCAGCTGCCTCCTGCACACCTCCCACTGGGGACGTGCCCGCAACCAACATACATGCCCATGACCGGAATCGAACCCGGGACCCTTCAGTCCGCAGGCTGACGCTCTAGCCACTGAGCCACACCGGTCAGAGCCCAACCTTTCAATTTTAACCTAGACTTGCATTTCACATCAAAGAGCCTGGCTGGCATGAGCAGTTCCCTCTATAAAGCGCTGGACTGGAGTCGGACACCATCGGTGAGTCCTTCTGAAGGGAGACCCTATGTTTCCAGCCTTGGAACCAAATCTCCATGTGACTGTTGCCATGGCTACCGAGACACAAAGACAAGGATGGGGCCAATTTGCATCTGAATGGGTGGCTCCAGTGGGAGCAGCAGACAATGACATCCTTTGGGGAAGACTCCACATCTCACTGTGGACTCAAGTTGCCAAGAAGGAGGATGAGCCTGGCTGGTGTGGCTCAGTGGATTGAACACCAGCCCATGGACCCAGAGGCCCCGGGTTCGATTCCCAGTCAAGGCACGTGCCCATGTTGCGGGCTCGATCCCCAGGAGAGGGCATGCAGGAGGCAGCCGATTCATGTTTCCCTCTCATCATGGATGTTTCTATCTCTCCCTCTTATCTAAAAATCAATAAAAAACATTTTAAAAAAATGCCCTAGCTGGTTTGCCCCAGTGGATAGAGCATCGGCCTGCAAATTGAAGGTTCCCAGGTTCGATTCCCAGTCAAGGGCACATGCCTGGGTTGCAGGTTCAGTCCCCAGTAGGGGGCATGCAAGAAGCAGCTGATCCATGATTCTCTCTCCTCATTGATATTTCTCTCTCTCTCGCCCTCTCCTTTTCTCTCTGAAATTAATAAAAAATATAAAAAAGGGGCATCTGCCAACATTGATAGCCACACCACAGATTAAAGAATAAATTATCATGACATCTTATACATGTTTATATATGCCAATAGGTCCGGTGCATGGATTCGTGCACCGGTGGGTTCCCTCGGCATGGCCTGTGGTGATCAGGGAGGAGCCGCTCCCACACATCCTGGTCAGCTGAGGGGCGCTCCCACCATGGGAGCACACTGACCATCAGGGAGCATCTCTTGCATTGACTGTCTGCCTCCTGGTGGTCAGTGCATGTCATAGCGACTGGTCAAATGGTCGTTGGGCCATCTGGTCGCTTAGGCATATATATATATATATGACAAACTATTATATGCATAAAATGTGTCAGTGGAGTTAGAAGACAGGAGTACCATGAAGTGGAAATAGCTGAAGGATTTAGGAAGTATTTCCCTTCTTAAAAGAATGTCTAGGTACACTTATTATGTCTCTAAAGTAATTTTAAAAAAATTTAAGGAGCCCTGACCAGCATTTTTCAGTGGTTAGAGGGCTGGCCAGCATACCAAGGGGTTGTGGGTTTGATTCCCGGTTAAGGGCACATACCTGGGTTGCAGGTTCAATCCCAGGTCCTGGTTGGGTAACTGCGGGAGGCAACAAGTCCATGTGTCTCTCTCACATTGATGTTTCTCTCTCTCTCTCTCTCTCTCTCTCTCTCTCTCTCTCTCTCTCTCCATCACCTCCTTCTTTCCTACCTCCCTTCCACTCTCTCTAAAACAAATAAATGGAGCCCAGCCAGTGTGGCTCAGTGGTTGAGTATTGCTGTGCCCAATCATGAAGGCAGGGTTGCATCCTACCAGGCATTAATTGAGAAGGCCAGCCCACCAAGAAGACAGGGCACTTACAAGCATCAAATCCTGTCTCCCAGCACGGTGCAGGGGGCAGGGTCATAAAGGGGAAGGGGCTGGGGTGCTACATGCAGCCCTGGGGCTCCACAGACAGCAGCCATTGTTCTTTGTCCTCAGGTGATGAGACGATGTGGGTGAGATGATGTGGTCGAGACGATGTGGGCGAGATGATGTGGGTGAGATGATGTGGGTGAGATGATGTGGGTGAGATGATGTGGGTGAGATGATGTGGACTAGATGATGTGGGTGAGATGATGTGGACTAGATGATGTGGGTGAGACGATGTGGGTGAGATGATGTGGGTGAGATGATGTGGGTGAGACGATGTGGGCGAGATGATGTGGTCGAGACGATGTGGGTGAGACGATGTGGTCGAGACGATGTGGGTGAGATGATGTGGGCGAGATGATGTGGTCGAGATGATGTGGGTGAGATGATGTGGTTGAGATGATGTGGGCGAGATGATGTGGGCGAGATGATGTGGTCGAGATGATGTGGACGAGATGATGTGGGCGAGATGATGTGGACTAGATGATGTGGTCGAGACGATGTGGGTGAGATGATGTGGTCGAGATGATGTGGTCGAGATGATGTGGACGAGATGATGTGGGCGAGATGATGTGGGCGAGATGATGTGGACGAGATGATGTGGGTGAGATGATGTGGGCGAGATGATGTGGACGAGATGATGTGGACGAGATGATGTGGGCGAGATGATGTGGGCGAGATGATGTGGACGAGATGATGTGGGTGAGATGATGTGGGTGAGATGATGTGGGTGAGATGATGTGGACGAGATGATGTGGACGAGACGATGTGGACGAGATGATGTGGACGAGACGATGTGGACGAGATGATGTGGGTGAGATGATGTGGGTGAGACGATGTGGACGAGATGATGTGGGTGAGACGATGTGGGTGAGATGATGTGGACGAGATGATGTGGACGAGATGATGTGGACGAGATGATGTGGACGGGACGATGTGGACGAGATGATGTGGGTGAGATGATGTGGGTGAGACGATGTGGACGAGATGATGTGGGTGAGACGATGTGGGTGAGATGATGTGGACGAGATGATGTGGACGAGATGATGTGGACGAGATGATGTGGACGGGACGATGTGGACGAGATGATGTGGGTGAGATGATGTGGGCGAGACGATGTGGACGAGATGATGTTTTGCCTCCTGGTGGGTCCGCCTGACCCTGGGTATCGGGTCTGGTTGCTGGATTCACAGCTGGGTCACCTCCCCCATCGCTTCCCACTGAAAAACTGAACCCCCTTGTCTCATAAGCACATGTGTCCTAAGATTTAAACCAATAGGACGATTTTTCAGGCGAATGCAGGTCCTCTATCTACCAGCTTCGAGGTCCCCCTATCCCTTTCCTGTGATTAGCAACTGGGTTCATGACAACCGTCTCCACGGGAGCGTCTGTGCTTGCAGACCAGCCCTGAGTGTACGCTCTGTTACTCACCCAAAGGCATCCCTGTCTTTGCCGGTGGGGCCAAGTCTGGCCACGCTTGTCTGCCTTCAAGGCCGACGCCAGGAGCACCGAGGTCGATAAAACTCCCAGCCAGCCAGCCCGTGAAGAGGGGGAATAAATCCTCAGGCACTGAAGTTGCCACTGAGCTCAACAGTAAAACTTGGGGTTCACGGTGCTGCACACATAGGTTGTCCAGGGCGCGCTTAGCTCAGGCGTGCAAAGCAGATTGTCTGAGCCAAGCCATAAAGGGTGCAGGCTGCCCTGGCCAGCAGGGGAGACGGGTCTGAGCAAACTGGCAGCAACCTGGCTGGTGTGGCTCAGTGGTTGAGCATCAACCTATGAACCAGGAGTTCAGGGTTCGATTCCCGGTCAGGGCACATGCCCGGGTTGCAGGATCGAACCCCAGCTGGGGGCGTGCAGGAGGCAGCCGGTCAATGATTCTCTCTCTTCATGGATGCTTCTATCCCTCACCCTCCCCCTTCCTCTGACACCAATAAAAAAATATATTTTTTAAAAATGGGCTGAAACTCGTGCATAAAATCCCGTCATAACTGCAGCGGTAGAGCGAGCCGTGTTTCCAAATGAGACTGTTATTTCTCACCGCATGCAAATGCCTGCTGCCTAATTAGGGACTTGATCCTTCCCCCTAATTCCCTAAATATTTATATATGCAAATCGCACGCACTTGATTTTAAACCTGGCTAATTGGGAAGATTAGATGGTGAAAGCTATGGTGGCGGGAGATGATTTCACTGTGGGTGGTGAGCAAACGTGCACCCCCTGGTGGTCAGTGCATGTCATAGCAGCCGGTTGTTCAGTTGTTTGATTGTCCCGTTGTTCGGTCTATTTGCACAATCCACCTACACATGATGGATCATGGAAACGTACCCTTGGAACCTGTAGGATCTTATTAAACAGCTAGAGGCCCGGTGCACAACATTCGTGCACTGGGGGTGGTGGGGTGTCCCTCAGCCCGGCCTGTGCCCTCTCACAGCCCTGGAGCTCTTGGGGGATGTCTGCCTGCCGGCTTAGGCCCGCTCCCCGCGAGGGGTCCTTAGCTTCTGGCTGAGCGGCGTTCCCACCCGGGGGCACTGACCACCAGGGGGCAGCTCCTGAATTGAGCATCTGCCCCCTGGTGGTCAGTGCATGTCATAGCAACCGGTTGTTCTGCTGTTTGGTTGATTTGCATATTACCCTTTTATCGTATAGGATGTCACCCCAATGCATTTCATAAAAAAATAAAAACTTACTTTGCTCAGTATCATACTCTCCAGGTCCCTCCACGCTGCCTCAAAGGGTAAGAGATCCTGCTTTTTCACTGCTGTATCGTATTCCACGGTGTCGTTATAGCACAACTTTTTTTTAATATATTCATACTAGAGACCCGGTGCATGAAATCTGTGCATGGGTAAGGTCCCTAGCAGCTGCAGGCTGCTGGCCGGGGCCTCCCTTCCCTGGATGCGAGCTGCTGGCCGAAGCCTTCCTTCATTCGGTGCTGCCCCCTGGTGGTCAGCGCACATCATAGTGAGTGATGGAACTCCTGCTCAGTCGAACTCCCTAGGGCACACTTTGCATATTAGGCTTTTATATATATAGATTGTGCATTCGATAGGAAAGTAGAGAGCTGTATTTTTAAGAATAATTTGTTGACTATAAGGAGACCAAGGCCATATATATATATATATTTTTAAATCCTTACCTAAGAGCATGCTTTTCATTGATTTCAGAAAGAAAGTTGGGAAGAAAGAGAGAGAGAGAGAGAGAGAGAGAGAGAGAGAGAGAGAGAGAGAGGAACATTGACGTGAGAGAGAAACATTGATCGGTCGCCTACCCATGCACCCCGCCTGGAGATCAGACCCCTACCCTCTGTACATGCCCTGACTAGGAATTGAACCCTCAACCTTTTCATGTCTGAGATGATGCCCTAACCCACTGAGCCACACCATCCAGGGCATGGTAACCAGCCAACCAATAGTGGGCACTGACCAGGTGTGATGTGGAAGGTGCCACACGGATTCCCATGATCCTCCAGCAGAAAGGGGGTACCACGGAGGCTTGAGGAGGACCCCCAAGTCAGGAGACATCCCCGTGCATTTCAATGAGGAATTGACATGCTGACCTCTGACCTCCACGAGGTCATATAATAGTTAGTGTTCAGATCTGCAAACCACCATGAGGTTTAGACCCCTCATCCGTGGTACCAAGAAGAAGCAAAATTCACATATTGTGTAGAGTTACACGTTACAGATGTCATTATTCTTTCTTCCTTTATTTTTAAATACATTTTTTTATTGATTTCAAGAGGAAGGGAGAGGGAGAGAGAGGTAGAAATATCCATGATGAGAGAAAATCATGGACCGGCCGCCTCCTGCACGCCCCCCAATGGGGATCGAACCTGCAACCTGGGCCTGTGCCCTTGACCAGGAATCGAACCCTGACCTCCTGGTTCCTAGGTGGATGCTCAACCACTGGGTCACACAGGCCGGGCTCCATATATTTTTAATGATTTGGGACAAAGGACTCATCCGGACGATTTCTTTGCAGGACCTGGAAGAGACTCGGCAAGAAGGGCCCTGCTGGTTTTCACACAAGAAAGGATGTTCGTTTCGTAAAACGTTCCTGGCTTCATGGGAGCGTATTGGGGGTTGTATGTCGTTTGGTTCAAAGAGAAGCACTTTCAGGCACCGTGGATTTTTCCGCTGAATTTCAGGGTGATACTCGCTTTAGAAATGCCCTTCGATCACATCGTGGATATGCTTTGATATAGAGCATTGGTTCTCAACCTTCCCAATCCTGCGACCCTTTAACACAGTTCCTCATGTTGTGGCGACCCCCAATTTCATGGTTACAAATTGGACATCACAATAACAATATGTAATTATATGTGTGCTTTCCGATGGTCTCAGGCGACCCCTGGGAAAGGGTCGTTCGACCCCCAAAGGGGTCGAGACCCACAGGTTGAGAACCGCTGATATAGAGATTCATGAATGTAGTGCTTTCTTGCTGTTTAATTATATTGAAACGAAAACAGCAGAGAGATTGTTACGCGAAATCTAAATAGGTGTTTGTGGCATTTTCACAGGCAAATTGCCTTTTTTTTTTTTTTTTTTTACTAATACATGGAAATGTGTAGGTATGTGGTTCTTTAAAAAAAAGGCAATATTATGAATACTCTGGTTTCCTTTACTTTTAATTACAATTCCCACTTAATAGTCTTTCAAGAAAATTACTACAATTGCATATTCATGAGTTGTCTCAGTGTTACAGGTAAAAGTCAGAAGATTAAAGCAGAAATATATTACAAAACTATTGGGTAATGATCGTCAATTAAAAACAAGAGCAGCAATACAGAATGAGATTTAAAACCCTGAATCACAAGAAACAATGGTCATAGATGAAATGAATATTGTTTTATTATTTAAGCACTTCCCCTTGATAACTTTGAAATGATTCTTATTTTTTAATAAAAAAAATAAAACAAATCAAAGTAAGCAAAATGAAAATCAATCAATGTACCTGGACAATTTAAACCAAGCCCATCCCTGAAAATTCTATAAATTCTTTATATATTTTAATCGGGGGAGATTTTAACATGCAGTCACTGGGGTTGAAAAATTTGTAGGAGGAAGGAGTATAAATTCATAACAATAGGTCCAAGATAAGGATGGGTATCTCCCTTTTTAAAAAAAATATATATTTCTATTAATTTCAAAGAGGAAGAGATAGGGAGGTAGAGAGAGAGAAATATCCATGATGAAAGAGAATTATGGATCGGCCGCCTCCCACACGCCCCCTACTGGGGATCGAGCCTGCAACCCGGGCACGTGCCCTTGAACGGGAATCGAACCCGGGACCTCCTGGTTCCTAGGTCGATGCTCAACCACTGAGCCACTCTGGCTGGGCGAGTTGGGTATCTCTTTTTACTGTTGAAATCAGAGTTCCCCTGACTTTTCTGTGTCCTAGGAGAGCATGAAAACGTATTTAAAATGTCTTGCAGATGTTTTAAAATAGAATTAAATTGTATATCCTATATAATAAAAGCCTAATATGCAAATCATCCCTATGGGAGGAGTGTGACCGACCGGGAGTTAGACATGCGCTGACCACCAGGGGGCGACCCAGAGCATGGTGGTCATTGGAGACGTGGTGCTACCGGCCCCGATGGGCTCCAACCAGAACGGGACCGTGGCCGGACGGTGGAGCAGGTGAGCGGGTGGCGCGAGGCCAAGGCGGGTGTATGTGGGGACCCTGATTGTCCTGCTGGTCTACCAGCTGGGGTAGTGGGGGGGGGGGGTCGGGAAAGTGAGCGGGCGGTGCCAGTCCATGTCAGGGTGCCAGGCGGGGCTGCGAGGCTGGGGGTGCAAACTTGGGCCCAATCTCATCAGGCAACGCCGAGGGACCCCACCTGTGCACGAATTTCATGCACTGGGCCGCCAGTTAAATATATAACAGGGACCTGCTTCTAATATCACGGCGCCCCATCAGGTAACGATTGTTATAGATGCAAGTGATGCAGACAATTCATTCCCAGGCATCTCTGCACACTTACAGCTTAGCAACAACGGTTCTTTTGTTCTTGGGAGCAACTCCTACGTCAAGAAAATTTAGCCCTGGACAGTGTGGCTCAGTGGGTAGAGCGTCGGCCTGCGGACTGAAGGGTCCCGGGTTTGATTCTGGCCAAGGGCACAGGCCCGGGTTGCGGGCTTGATCCCCAGTAGGGGGCGTGCAGGAGGCAGCCGGTCCATGATTCTTTCTCATCATGGATGTTTCTCTCTCTCTATCCCTCTCCCTTCCTCTCTGAAATCAATAAAAATATATTTTTTTTTAAAAAAGGAAATTTTATACATCCGCCAAGCCATTTGGGTTTGTCCAGCTAATATCATGGGTCACATCACCCATCTTTTTTCATATCATTCGAAGTCATCATATACTAAGACTAGAGGCCCGGTGCATGAACTCATGCACGGGTAGGGTCCCTAGGTCTGGCTATCGAATCAGGGCTGATGGGGCCTTCCGGCTGCCAGCCCGGGCCTTCCTTCATTCCACGCTGCGCCCTGGTGGTCAGTGCACGTCATAGCAAGCGGTCGGTCTCCCGTGGGGATAATCTGCATATTAGCATTTTATAGAGAGAGATATTTGAAGAGCAAAAAAAAATCTAAGCATTTTTTTTTCTTTCGTTAACCCCCACCCAAGGATATTTTCCCTTTGATTATTGGGGGAGTGGAAGAGAGAGGGAGAGACAAACATTGACATGAGAGAAACACATCGATGGGTTGCCTCCTGCACGCGCCCCGACCAGGGCCCGGGCAGGGGAGGAACCTGCAACCGAGGTCCGTGCCCTTGACCGGGAATCGAACCCGGGACCCTTCGGTCTGCAGGCCGACACTCCATCCACTAAGCATTTTGTACCAAAAAAAAAAAATAATAATTCACTCGTCGAGAGCATACCGATGTATTAACTATGCAGATATCGCTGAATACAGATGAGGACAATTTTTTTTGTAATTCTGCTAGACACTAACTTCATCAAAGTGAAAAGAAAGTGGATATTGGTGCTAACATGTGAAATAGTCATCCAAGGGCTGTGAGGAGAAAGAGAGCTCGGTGAGAAATTCCCGTCCGATGCCATTTATAAACCCACAGTGGAAAGCGACCGTAATTTCGAAACGACTTCCTTCTGCCGCCGACATCACTTGAAACGTGTGAAGCTTCCAAAATCGTTCCCAATGGGAATACAGAAAACCGTTTTCGGGGGGGAGAATTCAACCTGAGAAATAGAGACACAAGTGGGGAAAGAATAGTCTATTTGCAGCCAATCATTTCTCAGTATCCTGGTGTTTTGTTTTTTGTTTTTTTTTTGAAGGGTCGCTCTGGTTTTGAGGGAAATTGCTCCGTTATGCATGGTTCCCTTTATTGAGATGTTACGACATCCACACACTTTTATTTTATTTTTTTTTTATGGCCTGTATTCATGCATGTTCTTGTTCACAAATGTACTTTTTTAGAGGGGGCTTTGACCTTATTGGTGCCATGAAAATTAAATTAGCTCCGCTGTGAATTGAATAGCAGATTGAAAGACCTTCTGATACGTTGCAATCTTTTAAATCTGTTTTTTTTTTTTTTTGTAAAATGGGTTGGAGAATCGTGGGCAGTGGGTACAGTGACTCCTATGCCCACAACCAAAGACAGTGAAAACCAAACGCAGAAAAATAAAATAAACGTAGCTATCCAGTCATTCCGATATAGTCAGGTGATTAAAAATAAAATACCTTCATTTAAAAATATTCGGTGAATTAGCCTGGCCGATGTGGCTCAGGGGTTGGGTGTCAACCTCTGAACCAGGAGGTCAGGGTTCGATTCCCGGTCAAGGGCACAGGCCCGGGTTGTGGGTTCGATCCCCACTAGGGGGCGTGCAGGAGACAGCCGATTAATGATTCTCTCTCATTATTGATGTTTCTTTCTCTCTCTCCCTTCCTCTTTGAAATCAATAAAAATAAAATAAAATCTTCAGTGAATTAAAAAAATGTAGATAAGAAAGTTGCTGATCACTTTAAATACAATTTTCCTGCCTTTTCAACACAGTTTCTCAGAATAAGAATTCCGTTTTCCTCGAGGCGCACCATCTGTATTTTAAAAGAATTTAAGATAATCGCATTAACTTTATCCCGTCACTAAAAATTGTTGCATCACATGATTTCAATAGCTATAAACCAGACCCTCTAATAAGGCATCATCGATCGTATTTCCGGCAGTTAACCGGGTGTATCGGTCGGCATGCAATTAGAGAAATCGATCAGGAACTAGCTTCGGGGCTGGAGTCTGACTCCAGCAACCGGACAGTCTGGCTCCGAAAGACTTGCTGACTCTGAACCATAAAAACTGTACCTCTAACCTCACCAGTTTCAAGAAAATAATCAGGCCCCAGATGGTTGGGCTCAGTGGATAGAGCGTCGGCCTGTAGACTGAAGGGTCCCGGGTTCGAGTCCGGTCAAGGGCGCATGCAATCCCCTGTACGGGGTGTGCAAGATGCAACCGACCCATGAATCTCTCTCATCATGGATGTGTCTCTCTCTTTCTCCCTCTCCCTTCCTCTCTGAAATCAATAAAAAACATCAATAAAAAAATAAAATGTCAGAATGGGCTGTGCTGACGTATATTTAGAAAATGTTCAACCCCCACCCGCCTGGCCTCCCCTTGATAGCTTTGCTTTTCTTCCCCAATCTCTCCCGAAAAAAAAAAAATAAATTCCTACCTTTAACTGAGATGCAATGATAGATTTTGAAACAACAGCCCCTCATCTACTGGCACCTGAATAAACCCTTTTCCTTCCGACCAGGCTACAGGCACCTGAATAAACCCTTTTCCTTCGTACCAGAACCTGTCTCACAATCTGGTCTTTCTTTCTTTCTTTCTTTCTTTCTTTCTTTCTTTCTTTCTTTCTTCTTTCTTTCTTTCTTTCTTCTTTAAATATATTTCAAACATCTGAGTACATACATCTCATGGGGCTAATTTTGGCCACATGCATGTATATACACACATATACATAAGAGGTTACATGTGGAAGGTGACGATATACAACTCTGGTTTTCATTACGGCCGGCAGCCACACCTGCTGTGATTGGCTACAGTTTTCCCCCTCTGCTCGGCGTCCCTGGGCCACGGAAAACCCAGTGTAATGCTCCCATGACATTTTCTTTTTTAAAAAAATATATTTTATTGATTTTTTTACAGAAAGGAAGGGAGAGGGATAGAGAGTTAGAAACATCGATGAGAGAGAAACATCGATCAGCTGCCTCCCTACTGGGGATGTGCCCCCAACCAAGGTACATGCCCTTGACCGGAATTGAACCCGGGACCCCTCAGTCCACAGGCCGACACTCTATCCACTGAGCCACACCAGCCAGGGTGACATTTTATTTCTTACTTAGCGTGTCTTCCAGGAGCACTTTGATGCTTGGTTCCTTCTGTCGTGACACGTGATTTTGACCGAAGCCACGCTAACGTGAATGTATGTGTCTCTTCAAACGCCTCTGTATTAAAGAGCCTTTGCTAATCGCACCGCATCCCGCGTTCACTACCCTCCCAATGTATTCTCATAGCATTCAGATCACACTCTAGGATTCCTCTTCATCTCCCCGAACCTCATTTCTCAAGGTGATCCCCATAAAAGAGGATTTACAATTCTTCGAGAAAAAATCGAATGTGTAAGATAACCTTTTTAGGGGAGCTGTGGGGAGGATTTTAAGCATTTATTATTTTTTTTTAAATGCTTGAGGAATGTAGCAACGAATGGGGCAAAAGTCTTTCTCTCATTAGATCGTCCAAATATGATGCCCTCTACTTATTTTACCAATAAGTATAATATTATCAAAATGTTAAAATTGGTTTCCTAAATCTGCGTTTACCTAAAAATAATCGATCATTTTATTATATCTAAAATTTTGTTTTACATTCACATTGTAATATATACTAGAGGTCTGGTGCGCGAATTCATGCATGGGTGGGGTCCCTTGGCCTGGCCGGTGATCGGGGCCAATGGAGGGGGGGGCGGCCGGCCGGGGAGAGGGGCAGTTGGAGGTTGGATATCGGAGCACACTGACCACCAGGGGGCAGCTCCTGCATGGAGCATCTACCCCTGGTGGTCAGTGTGCATCATAGCAACTGGTTGACCGGTTGTTGAGTTATTCGGTCATTCTGTCATTCAGTTGTTTAGGCTTTTATATATAGACTAGAGGCCTGGTGCACAAAAATTTGTGCACTCAGGGGGGAGACCCTCAGTCCGGCCTGCCCCCTCTCACAGTCTGGGACCCCTTGGGGGATGTCCACCTGCTGGCTTAGGCCTGCTCCCCTGGCGATTGGGCCTAAGCTGGCAGTCAGACATCCCTCTGGCAGCCCAGCAGCCCTTGGGGGGTGTCCACCTGCTGGCTTAGGCCCGCTCCCCTGGCGATTGGGCCTAAGCTGGCAGTCAGATATCCCTCTGGCAGCCCGGCAGCCCTCGGGGGATGTCCACCTGCTGGCTTAGGTCTGCTTCCTGGGGGGATTGGGCCTAAGCTGGCAGTCAGACATCCCTCTGGCAGCCCAGAAGCCCTCGGGGGATGTCCACCTGCTAGCGGGGTGCAGGCCTAAGCTGCAGTCGGACATCCTTAGCGCTGCTGAGGAGGCAGGAGAGGCTCCCACCACCACCACTGTGCTGGCAACCATCAGCCTGGCTTGTGGCTGAGCAGAGCTCCCCCTGTGGGAGCGCACTGACCACCAGAGGGCAGCTCCTGCATCGAGTGTCTGCCCCCTGGTGGTCAGTGTGTGTCATAGTGACCAGTCATTTCCAGTCATTCTGCTGTGAGGGTCAATTTGCATATTACCCTTTAATTATATAGGATATATAGATTATGTCTGTGATATCATATATAGTATTTTTATAGCAGTAGACATAGTAACACATATAGTATAAATAATTGTCATATCATATGGTATAAATAAACATTTTTTTTTTTTTGGTTCCCACCAGAAAAAAAGTTTGAGATCAGTGATAAACGCCAAAACTGGCTTTGTGGGTGCGTGCTAAGAAGAAAAAAATATATAGTGAAAATTAATGTTGCCCCATATATATTTAGCGAATCCATCTCGAATGTTAAACGTAGCAACACATTATGAAGCTGTGACTTACATTTTTATTCATTGGCACGCGGTAACGTTTTTTCATTGGATCTGTATAATGTCGTATTCTCCGAAGATGTCTACTGTGCGAAGCTTGGTTTTTGTGGGGGTTTTTTTGGGGTGGTTTTTTTTTTTTTGCCAGCTCACACTTGTGTTTTGCAAAGTTGACGTTGCACCATTGCATCTGGGGTGTCGCAACGCCGATCACGGATTCCGCGTGTTATAATATCATCCTCCTGGCGTCCCACGGGTGTTAAATCAGGGGGAGGCTGACAAGTGATTTGGTCACGTGTGCCGTGTATGAAATTCACTCCCCGCGTCCTGAGGATGGTGCTAAAATGCAACATCCATTTGGAAACTGCAAATTGGGGAAATTTCAGGTCTCAGCCATGGCTCTATTCTTAACGTTTCAGGCCCTTAGAAGTTCATGTAAGCCTGGCTGGTGTGGCTCAGTGGTTGAGCATCGACCCATGAGCCAGGAGGTCAGGGTTCGATTCACGGTCAAGGGCACGTGCCCGGGTTGCGGGCTCCATCCCCAACCAGTAGGGGGCGTGCAGGAGGCAGCCGATCCATGATTTTTTCTTCTCATCATGGCTGCTTTTCTCTCTCCTGCTGAAATCAATAAAAATGTACATATATTTTTAAAAAGGTTGAAACGATGAAAAAGTACCTATTGATGGTCACAGAATAGTCAGGAATCTGTATATATAAAAGCCTAACCATCCATCCATCCAATCAGATGTTTCTCTCTCCCTCTCCCTTCCACCCTGAAATCAATAAAAATATTTTTAAAAAATATTTTTAAAAAATATTTTTTATTTTTAAAATAAAAATAAAAATTTATTTTTTAAAATATTTTTTATTTTTAAAAAAATAATAAATATATTTAAAAAAATAAAAGTAATCAGGTGCAGACGCATGGAAGCATAGCACAGAGAGACGGACAGATCTCAGAGGAAGAAGGGGGAGGGGGAGGGAAGAGATTGACAAGAGAATTCGTATGCATATACGCAGAACCCAAGGGCACAGACAATAGGGTGGTGAAGGCCTAGGCTGAGGTGGGATCTGGATGGAGTGGGGGGCCCCATGGGGGAAAAATGGGGGGGGGGGCATCCGTAATACCCTCAACGATAAAGATAAAATAAAATAAAAAGTGATGGAAGGAATAAAGAGAACGGAAATTCTGGCAGCTGCATCATACCCCCTCGGGCACTCCTACTGGTGGGAGCGTCTGCCCCCTGGTGGTCAGTGCACGTCATAGCGACTGGTCGACCCGTTGACTGTCTGCCCCCTGGTGGTCAGTGCACGTCATAGCGACTGGTCGATCGGTCGACTCTCTGCCCCCTGGTGGTCAGGGCACGTCACAGCGACTGGTTGAGCGGCCTTAGCATATCATTAGCATATGACGCTCTGATTGGATGGACGGCCGACTGGTCAACCAGACACTTATCATATTAGGCTTTTATTATATAGGATTTTTATCTGTATATATCCGTTCCCCCACGGGGTGTCTCCCTGGAACGTAGACTCACAAAACAGCGGGCAGCTCGATGGACGCGTCCTTCTTCTCCGATTCAACCCGTTGGAATGAATAATTCTTCAAAGTGTGTATACCTCCGTGGGGGACGCCCTATGCTCCCATTGTCGTATCTCATAAAAACAAGATTCTTGTACGCAAAAGGGCATTTTTTTTAGCACGGCTTTTTAAAGGCGGGCCATGGTGCCATTGGCCAATTTGAAAATGATATAAATATGTAGTTGATGTATATTCCCAACAGATACATCATTGCGAGTGTGGATTTACACATGGCCAAATGACAAAAACACTGTCCCTATTCATCTAATGCATCAGTATATTTTCACAGGCAGTTGGGAATATTAAAAATAATTAACACCATTTGAAATTCATCCAAAGATTAAAATCATCTAAGTGTGTGCAGAGAATTTAAAGACGATAAAATAACGACAAATCGCCTTATTTCCTTGAGTTAAAAAAAAAAGAAAAAAAATCCTATATAATAAAAGCCTAAAAAAAAATAAATAAATGGAGAAATCTAACATTTTTTTAAAGGGACTTTCGAATAGATGCTATCGAAGCTTCAAATTACCTAAAACATGAACTATAAGCCTCAGAAATCTATTTTTTTTTTTCCAGAATACGTGTGTCATTCCCCAAAGAAGTGTTATGGTGAAACATTACTATTGATTGTCCAGACATCATATTAAATACGCATATTTGACAAAAGAAACACGAACTTGCCAAGGAATCTAAATTAGGGAGCGAGGTTATTAGAATTCTCTACTGGGATTTCATGGGAATGGTCGTCTGAGGTGACCCCACGAGGACGAAGGAAACGGTAAATTAATAATCTTTATTCTGCCCTGCACAGTAATACAACTCACCAACTTTGATTAACTATATTTTGACAATTTTCGTTAAGTCTGGTCAGCAACATATTTATTACCCCAGATATAAATTCTGTGCACTGTTTTTTTTTAGTTTTTTCTTTAGAGGTAATTCATCATGATCAGCACCACTTAATTGCTTTCTGCATGTGGCCCGACCTGTTTTTCCATATTATTTATTTTGCAAAACTTTAGAGCTAGGGGAAAAAAAATACAAATTACAGCATTTATGGAATGGAATATTTATGGCTCTTGTGATGCGGCTATGAAAATGTAAATAATATTAATGGCGCCGTCATTTTATTATTTTCACAATACACAATACGCGCAATAATAGCAAACAGCGGTAGGAAACAGTGTGGGGCGATAAATATTGTCTTTACGGGAAACACAATGGAACTTTAACGCCCCTGAAGAGACGGATTTTATGGGGCGCAAATCATTCCGAACACGCGGAGCTTCCTCGTTAATGAGCTCCGTTGGCGGAAATATCTTGATTAATTCTCCATCTCCGGGAGGGTTCGCTTTGTGGAAATAAATTGTTTGCTGCAAACGCCACCGGAAACTTACTTTGGGGTTATTTTCAATGGCTTGGGCCCGGCCCCGTGAACGTTTTTGTACGTGGGGTCACACGATTCTCGTTACGCGACTTGGCTCGCTAGCCTTTTGGGGAGAGTTAATAATCGAGGGCAATGGAGAGGGATATCTATACGAATAAAAGGGCAATAAGCTAATTAGACCAGATAGACCGGATGTTTTCTGGACGGCCTTCCAGATGTCCTTCTGGACAAAGCCACGGTGGTGGGGGCGGAGACAGAGGCAGTTAGGGGCGATCAGGCCGGCAGGGGAGGGCAGTTAGGGGCGATCAGGCCTGCAGGGGAGAGCAGTTAGGGGTGATCAGGCCGGCAGGGGAGGGCAGTTAGGGGCGATCAGGCCGGCAGGGGAGGGCAGTTAGGTGCGATCAGGCCGGCAGGGGAGGGCAGTTAGGGGCGATCAGGCCGGCAGGGGAGGGCAGTTAGGGTGATCAGGCCGGCAGGGGAGGGCAGTTAGGGGCGATCAGGCCGGCAGGGGAGGGCAGTTGGGGGCGATCAGGCCGGCAGGGGAGGGCAGTTGGGGGCGATCAGGCCGGCAGGGGAGAGCGGTTAGGGGTGATCAGGCCGGCAGGGGAGGGCAGTTAGGGTGATCAGGCCGGCAGGGGAGGGCAGTTAGGGGCGATCAGGCCGGCAGGGGAGGGCAGTTGGGGGCGATCAGGCCGGCAGGGGAGGGCAGTTAGGGGCGATCAGGCCGGCAGGGGAGGGCAGTTAGGGGCGATCAGGCCGGCAGGGGAGGGCAGTTAGGGGCGATCAGGCCGGCAGGGGAGGGCAGTTAGGGGCGATCAGGCCGGCAGGGGAGGGCAGTTAGGGTGATCAGGCCGGCAGGGGAGGGCAGTTAGGGTGATCAGGCCGGCAGGGGAGGGCAGTTGGGGGCGATCAGGCCGGCAGGGGAGGGCAGTTAGGGGCGATCAGGCCGGCAGGGGAGGGCAGTTGGGGGCGATCAGGCCGGCAGGGGAGGGCAGTTAGGGGCGATCAGGCCGGCAGGGGAGGGCAGTTAGGGGCGATCAGGCCGGCAGGGGAGGGCAGTTAGGGGCGATCAGGCCGGCAGGGGAGGGCAGTTAGGGGCGATCAGGCCGGCAGGGGAGAGCAGTCAGGGGCGATCAGGCTGGCAGGGGAGAACAGTTAGGGGCGATCAGGCCGGCAGGGGGGAGCAGTTAGGGGCGATCAGGCCGGCAGGGGAGGGCAGTTGGGGGTGATTGGGTTGGCAGCTCGCCTGCCTGCCTGATCGCCCCTAACCACTCGCCTGCCGGCCTGATCGCCCCTAACTGCCCTCCCCTGCCTGCCTGATCGCCCCTAACCACTCGCCTGCCTGCCTGATCGCCCCTAACCGCTCGCCTGCCTGCCTGATCACCCCTAACCACTCTACCTGCCTGCCTGATCGCCCCTAACCACTCGCCTGCCTGATCGCCCCTAACCACTCTACCTGCCTGCCTGATCGCCCCTAACCACTCTACCTGCCTGCCTGATCGCCCCTAACCACTCGCCTGCCTGATCGCCCCTAACCACTCACCTGCCTGATCGCCCCTAGCTGCCCGTAAGTGGATTCGATTCTCTGTGATCGTCACCTTCCGGGCCGTTCATTCCCCGCGGGGACGGCGTTCCAGGAAGGATGAAACCACAGACCAGAGAGAGCGTCGCCGGGAGATGCGCCCAATTCCTCAGGGCTGTGTCCTCACAGGCGGCAGCTGTGTGTTCGTCCCTTTATTTTTAATTAAAAAATGTTTTTATTGATTTCAAAGAAGGAGAGAGAGAAACATCCACGACGAGAGAATCACCGATCGGGACCAAGACGCGGCTCGATCATGTGACGGAGGATTGGGTCTTTATTAAATATAATCTGTGAAAACATAAATAACCTTTTTCATTTCCGACGTTTTCTATGGGCTCCCAGGGGACGGGAAAGTGACAGGAAGTCGTGGATGGGGTCCCACGATCTCTCGGCCCCAATCATTCAAGATTGAACTAATCAACTGGATGCCAATCAACTGGGCGCCAATCAATGGTTTCAATCAATGGTGCCAATCAGTGGTGTCAGTCAATGGTGTCAATTAATGGTGCCCATCAATGATGCCAATCAATGGTGTCAATCAATGATGCCAATCAAGTGGGCACCAATCAATGGTGTCAATCAATGGTGTCATTCAATGATGCCAATCAATGGTGTTGATCAGTGTTGTCAATCAATGGTGCCAATCAGTGGTGTCAATCAATGGTGTCAATCAATGATGCCCATCAATGGTGTCAATCAATGATGCCCATCAATGGTGTCAATCAGTGGGATCAGTGCTACTGGCCCAGCCCGAAACCGGACCCAGAACGTCCAGCCCTGCGATCCCGCCCTCACGTTTGCCTGTCACGTGATTCGCTGAACCACACGCTCATCTCACACCCGATTCATAGGATTTTCAATATCTGATCGCATCACAGGGCGGCTTCATTGATGCTCAGAACTTCAGTCAAAAAAATTTTTTTTTAAATTTAACAAAAGGAACAATGCCTGAGTCCTTTCCGGGAAGAAGTGGAGGCCGTGTCAGGTCGGGGGTTAAAGGTGCATGAGGACCACGTGGGTCCTGGGCTTGAGGAGTCACTGAACGACCCGGTCAGGGCGAGCACGTCAATCACCCATTCAGTCTGGCAACAGAACAGCCAGAATCCACCAGGCAAAACGAGTGGATGACCGAGTAGAGCGGGGTAGGCAAAACCAGTCAATGACCCATGGGCGCAGGCCAGACTAGTCAATGACGGAGTCGGCCAGACAACACTAGCGGATGGCCGAGCTCGCCAGGCAAGATTAGCTGATGGCCGAGCCCCCACCAGACAAAGCGAGTTGATGACCGAGCAGGAGGCAGGCAAGACAAGTCGATGACCGAGCCAGGCCAGACAAAACAAATCGATCGCCAATAGGGGAGCAGGCCAAACTAGTCGATGGCCGAGTTTGCCAGACAAGATCAGTCGATGGCCGAGACCACCAGGCAAAGCTAGTCGATAGCCGAGCAAGCCAGGCAGAACTAATCGATGACCGAGTCATGCAGGCACAACTAGTTGATGACCGAGTCAGGCAGGCAGAACTAGTAGATGACCGACTCAGCCAGGTGAAATCCATCATCCAAATGACTGAACACTCCTCAAGTGAGTGAACGTAGCCTAGGAGGGAATCGCTCCGAGGAAAACATCTAACCATGAGGTGGAAGGGGTTCGTTCAATCATGTTCCGGTTCTTTGAAAAACGGCTGATGCGCGAGTCAGCTGAGGAGCCTGTCAGCCAATAAAAACAATGCCTGAGTCCATCCGGGGAGGAACTGAAGTCCAAGCCAGGTCTGGGGGGAAATCAAGTCTATGAGGACCAAGTCCCTCCTTGGTCAAAGGAGTCAAGGAAGGACCCAGTCAGGGCAACCAAGTCAAAGGGGGAGTCTGTGTGGCACTAGAACTCCATGACCCACACAGGAAGGCCAGACCAGCCGAGTACCGACCCAGCTAGGCCGAACTAGCTGATGCCCGAGCCGGCACACAATACAGCTCGAGGATGGAGTCCAGCAGGAAAGACCAGCTGATGACCAGGGCCGGCAGGCCAGACGAGTCGATGACCAAGTGAATGAGAAAAGCCAACCGCACCCAGGACGGAGTCAGCCGGGTGCAATCATTCATCAAAAATCAGTGAAATCTCCTACGAGGAGTGAATGTAGCTCAGGAGCAAGTCACTCCAGGAACAAAAAAAAAAGAGTGAATAAGGAGATGGCCAGCAGGCGGTAACCCCCTGAGTCAGTGGGAAACAGCTGAGGAGCCAGTCAGTCCAGAAGGATAATAACTGAGTCCGTCCAGGGGCGAACTGATGACCAAGGCAGGTCATGGAGCGGGGGAGGGGGAAAGTCTATGACAACCAGTCAGTCCTGGGTTCGAGGAGTCAATGAAGGACCCAGCCAGGCAGCCGAGTCCATCACCCAGTCAGTCGGGCAATGTCACTCCAGGGCCCAGGCCAGGCAGGCAGTACTAGCCGATGGCCAAGTCGGCCAGGCCAAAATAATCAAAGACAGAGCCAATCAGGCCAGACCAGCAGATGACCGAGGTCGGCCAGGCCAAACTAATCGATGGCCAAGCCTGGCAGGCAGGACTAGCCAATTACCGAGGGAGCTAGGCAAAACTAATCGATGGCCGAGCCTAGCAGGCCGAACTAGCTGATGGCCGAGTCAGCCAGGCAAAAGGAGTCGAAGACAGAGCCTGTCAGGCCAGACTAGTGGATGCCTGAGGTCGGCCAGGCCAAACTAACCGATGGCCGAGTCGGGCAGGCAGGACTAGCCGATTACCGAGGCGGCCAGGCCAAACAAGTCAATGACCGAGTTTGTTTACCGAGACATCAACACTACCTCCCACAAGAGTATATAGACTGTGAGAATGGAATTGAACACGCACGCTCACGCCTTCACATGTGTGTGCAACCATGTCATGCACACCTACATGGCCAGAATGCACGACCGCCGGTAAGATGGACACAGACATTCCAGGAGACTGTTATTCTTACAGAAAAGAGACGTTGGGGTAAAGAAGGAAAAAATATTGACCTGGACATGGGGGAGTCGAGGGAAAAGGGGGAGATTTATTCACGAGGAAATAAAATCGGGGGGGGGGGAGGGCGGGCTTTGCAAGGAGAAAAAGTGATGGAGACGCCCACACGGAGAATTAAATCGAATGACTTTTCTGGAGCCAATAGGAACGTAAGCATGAATATATATCCGATAGAATCAAAGCCTAATGTGCAAATCGACTGAACGAAGGAAAGACCGGTCGCTATGACGTGCACTGACCACCAGGGGGCAGACGCTCAAGGCAGGAGCTGCCCCAGCCTGCAGGCCCCAGGTTCCGGCCAAGGTGGGTGGCAGCAGGGGCACCCCAATCGCCCACCGGTAACCCCACAGATCGGCCCTGATCACCGCCCACAACTAGGGACCCAACCTGTGCACGAATTTAGTGCACCGGGGCCTCTAGTGTGTGTGTGTGTGTGTATATATGTTGCTTTTAATCTATTTTATTGATTTTTAGAGAGAGAGGATGGGAGAGAGAGAAACATCCATGATGAGAGAGAATCATGGGCCGGCTGCCTCCTGCACGCCCCCTGCTGGAGGTAGAGCCCACAACCCGGGCCTGTGCCCTGACCGGAAATCGAACCCGGGACCTCCTGGTTCGTAGCTCGAGGCTCCACCACTGAGCCACACCGGCCGGGGACGACTATTTATATTCCTCTATGTGCACATAACGGCTAGTATTTTAAGGATCTGCAGGAGGCAGGCGCCCAAAAGAGGCTCGAGGCCCCAGACATAAATTACGAGCTGACGATGCCGTTTCTAGCTCATCGTGCAGAGCAGCTATTTTTATCCGATTTGCCCCAATAAAACACGCGGGGATGCATTATTAAGAGAGACGTTACGGATATTCCCCGTAAGGCGTCTGCTGAGCGGGCCGATGAGAATCAAATGCACAGCGTCTGCTCACGGCCTGTTTCCCAGGGATAAACTCTCCACAGCTTCGCGTTGGAATATGACACATGATTCATGATTTTTCGTGGGTTTTTTCCCCTCTTTCTCATCTACAATATGTGAGTCTATATTTTTCTCGTCCTGAGATTCGTGCCCAGAAAGCCAAGCTGGTGTTTTATATTCCCCTCATCTATCTGCCAAGAAAAATACATTTTCACTTTTACCACCTTCTGTTAAAAAAGTCTGTGAAATTCTCACAGAGAGTGGATTTAAAAAACAAAAATCTGTCCAATCCAATCCAGATTCTAAGGGGAAGATTGATGCCTGAACGAGGGCGCGAGGGAACAGAATACTGTAATTCGGGGCTTTCCGTCCTGCCTTCTGTGTTGCTCAACTCAGCGATAAACGGGAACGTTTAACGGTTATGTCCTAATACAACGGCAAACGCTGTGTTAACTATTTTAGTAGAGGCCCCGTGCACGAAATTGGTGCAGGGGTGGTGGGGTGTCCCTGAGCCCAGCCTGCACCCTCTCCAATCTGGGATGGCTGGCTCCTAACTGCTCCCCTGCCGGCCTGATCGCCCCCAACCGCCCTCCCCTGCCGGCCTGATCGCCCCTAACTGCCCTCCCCTGCCGGCCTGATCGCCCCTCACTGCCCTCCCCTGCCGGCCTGATCGCCCCTAACCGCCCTCCCCTGCCGGCCTGATCGCCCCTAACTGCCCTCCCCTGCCGGCCTGATCGCCCCTCACTGCCCTCCCCTGCCGGCCTGATCGCCCCTAACTGCTCTCCCCTGCCGGCCTGATCGCTCCTAAATGCCCTCCCCTGCCGTCCTGATCACCCCTAACTTCCCTCCCCTGCCGGCCTGATCGCCCCTCACTGCCCTCCCCTGCCGGCCTGATCGCCCCTCACTGCTCTCCCCTGCCGGCCTGATCGCCCCTAACTACCCTCCCCTGCCGGCCTGATCGCCACCAACCGCCCTCCCTGCCGGCCTGATTGCCCCCAACCGCCTTCCCCTGCTGATCGCCCCTAACCCCCTCTGCCTCAGCCCCAGAACCATGGCTTTTTCCGGAAGGACGTCCGGAAGGTCTCCCAGTCTAATTAGCATATCACCCTTTTATCAGTATAGATTTTTTATTTGGTAAAAATACTAGAGGCCCAGTGCACGGATTCGTGCACCGGTGGGGTCCCTCGGCCTGGCCTGCGCCCTCGCGCCATCCCGTCTAAGGGACACCCCCCCCCCCAGTGCCCTTGACTGGAATCGAACCCGGGACCCCTCCGTCCGCAGGCCGACGCTCTATCCACTGAGCCACACCAGCCGGGGCCACGGCAATGTCCTCGAAACACTTTTTGAAAAAAAAAAATCCGTGGTTTCTGTGGAGAACGGAGCACAGATGGAATCTCACAGCTGCTCGAGGGCATTGTTTCTCTGTCTATTTTTCTTTGGGCGAGAAAAAAAAAGAAGAAAAAAGAAAAATAGCCCAAGAAGCCAGCGTGAATCACACGATGTTAGAGCTCTCCTTCCTTCTGATATGCAGTTTCCTTATTTTTTTAAAATAATATATATATATTTTATTGATTTTTAGAGAGGAACGGCTCTTGCCCGGGTTGCGGGCTCGATCCCCAGTAGGGGGCGTGCAGGAGGCGGCCGGTCCATGATCCTCTCTCATCACGGATGTTTCTCTCTCTCTCTCTCTCTAAAATCAATAAAAAAAATAGATTTTTTTTAAAAAAAGAAATCTGTAAACTACACATCTCCCCTAAGAGCTGGCATCGACACCGAACACGACGCACCCCCCGATTCTCGTAGGAAATCCGGACCCATGTTGACACACAGGGGGACTGGCCCCGGCCAGTGTGGCTCAGTGGGTAGAGCTCCGGCCTGCAGGACTGAAGGGTCCCGGGTTCGATTCCCAGGTCAAGGGCATGGACCTCGGTTGCAGGATCCGTCCCCGGGAGGCAACCCATCAATGTTTCTCTCCCTCTCTCTCTCTCTTTCTCGCTCCACTTTCACACTAAAAAAAAAAAATCAATGGAGAGATATCACCTGGTTGAGGATGAAAACAAACGAGATAAATAAATAAGCCAGCGAATGTGTAAAGAGGTGGAATAAGAAATCTCTTTCCAATGAATCAATGAATAATAATAATAATAATAATAATAATAATAATAAAAGCCCGGGTAACGGGCTCGGTGTAAGCTCTGCAGGTTGACTTATGTTCCCAATACAGCACCCACCTCGAGGGGAGAATCACGTGTTCAGGGAAGATGGGTCCTGCCTCCTGCTCGCCCCCTGCTGGCCGGCCCCCCAGTGCTTCACCGTAATGTTCCTTTTCCTTCTTTCTCACCCACATAAAATGATCGGCGATGCATGCAGTGATTGGGAATGCATAAAATTATAGGCGATGGATGGAATGATTGGCAATGCATAAAATTATCGGCAATGCATGCAATGATTGGGAATGCATAAAATTATAGGCAATGCATACAGTGATTGGCAATGCATAAAATTATCGGCAATACATGCAATGATTGGGAATGCATAAAATTATAGGCGATGGATAGAATGATTGGCAATGCATACAGTGATTGGGAATGCATAAAATTGTAGGCAATGCCTTAAATGACTGGGAATGCATAAAATTATTGGCAATGCATTAAATGATTGGCAAAGCATAAGATGATTGATAATGCCTAAAATTATACACAATGTATAAAATTATTGGCAATGCATACAGTGATTGGGAATGCACAAAATTGTAGGCAATGCCTTAAATGACTGGGAATGCATAAAATTATTGGCAATGGATAGAATGATTGGCAATGCATAAAATTATTGGCAGTGCATAAAATTATAGGCAATGTGTAAAACTATTGGCAATGCATGCAATGATTGGGAATGCATACAATTATTGGCAATGCATAAAATTATAGGCAATGCATTAAATGATTGGCAATGCATTAAATGATTGGCTATGCATTAAATGATTGGCAATGCATTAAATGATTGGCTATGCATTAAATGATTGGCAATGCATTAAATGATTGGCTATGCATTAAATGATTGGCAATGCATAAAATTATTGGCAAATATTGGCAATGCATAAAATGATTGGTAATGCATAAAATGATTGGCAATGCATAAAATTATAGGCAATGCGTTAAATGATTGGCAATGCATTAAATGACGGAATGCATCACATTATTGGCAATGCATTAAATGATTGGCAAAGCATAAGATGATTGGCAATGCATAAAATTATAGGCAATGCATAAAATTATACACAATGCATAAAATTATAGGCAATGCATAAAATTATTGGGAATTCATTAAATGATTGGCAATGCATAAAATTATAGACAATCCATAAAATTATTGTCAATGCATAAAATTATAGGCAATGCATAAAATTATTGGCAATGCATAAAATTATAGGCAATGCATAAAATTATTGGCAATGCATAAAATTATAGGCAATGCATAAAATTGCAGGCCAGTGTGGCTCAGTGGTTGAGACTGACTCCCTGAGGATAGCCGAGAGAGAGAGAGAGAGAGGGAGAGAGAGCACGCAAGTTTTTCTTTATTTTTGTAAAACACATATTGTTATTGATTTCAGATTTCAAAGAGGAAGGGAAAGGGAGATAGAAGCATCCACGATGAGAGAGAAACATCGATCGGCCGCCTCCTGCACGCCCCCTGCTGGGGATCAAACCCACAACCCGGGCCTGTGCCCTTGACCAGGAATCGAACCCTGGACTCCTGGTTGCTAGGTCGACGCTCAACCCCTGAGCCACACCGGTCGGGCGAAACAGCAACTTTTTACGCATATAAGCTGGTGACCCCTGGGCAAACCGGTAATTACGTCCGACAATTCTAGAAACGCCGACACCCACACACGTTGAAGAAACAGAGTCATTATTTTTGTGATTCTGATGAATCCAACTTATACCCCATTATATATATAAATAAAATAAAAAACTACCATTTCCACGGGAGAGAAAAACAGGGCAGGAGCCTGTCTCTGATATTCAAATGCCGTCCGCCCCCCAAACGATGACATTTTCCCTTCAGAAATAATTACAAAAACGCCTCCAGGGCCTTCTGATTTTTTTTTTCCACCATAAAAGCAAAAACAGGGATTTAATAAGAAAACCCTGACATGGGCTGACGGCGCCATAATTAACCGTCTGAAGGGTGGCTGGGATTTTTGTGTGTGTGTGTTTTTTTTTACTCATTAAACCGTCTTTGGGATTCAATCTATTTTGGAATCAATACTTCACAGCTTTCTCCTGCGTGGCCTACAGTTAAACAACGTTTTTATTTGAAAAAAAAAAATAAACAAAACACAAACACTCACAGAGCATAAATAACCCCGTCATCCTCTATAATAAAAGAGAAACATGTAAATTGACTGTCCCTCCGTTACGTTCGCCAGCCAATCAGAGTTAGTATGCAAATTAACCTCATCGCCTCCGTGGAGAGGGGAGTGGGCCTAAGCCGTCAGGAGGACGTCCCCTGAGGGGCCCCGGATTGGAGAGGGGGCAGGTCAGGCTGAGGGACACCTCCCGCGCCCGTGCACGAATTTCGTGCACCGGGACCTGTAGTGTGTGTGATGAACATGGGTTTTGTCTCGCGGGTCCTGATGATACAGTTTTCCTTTATGAAAATACGCCTGTTTGACAGGTAAATATAGGCTTGGGTTTCTGGTTGGATCAAGGGAATAATAATAATAATAATAATAATAAAATAAGTGCGTGCCATTTGAACTACACACACACACACACAAAATACAAATATTTATGATAGAGTATCACACAGTTTGCTTCTTTGATTATTTTATTTTACTTTATTTTACTAATTTATTTTTATTTTACTTTACTTTTTTATTTTATTTTATTTCATTTATTTTATTTATTTTATTATTTTATTTTATTTTATTTATTTTATTTTACTTTATTTATTTTATTTTATTTCTGTTAATCCTCACCCCAGCATATTTTTTCATTGATTTTTAGAGCGAGTGGAAGAGAGAGGAAGAGACAGAGAGAGAGAAACATGGTTGCGAGAGAGACACCTTGATGGGCTGCCTCCTGAACACGCCTTGACCAGGGCCCGGGCCGGGGAGGAGCCTGCAACCGAGGTCCGTGCCCTTGACCAGATTCGAACCCGGGACCCTTTGGTCCGCAGGCCGGCGCTCTATCCACTGAGCCACACCGGCCAGGGCCCTTCTTTGTTTAAATGCTGCCGACATAATCGATCAGCAGGTTGAAAAGGGACTCACCCCTGAAGGACAAAGAAGTCAAATAATTTTCCTTCTTTTTTTAAAAAATTTTTTTTTATTGATTTCACAGAGAAAAGGAGGGAAAGCGAGAAACATCCACCATGAGAGAGAATGGTGCACCGGCCGCCTCCCGCACGCCCCCCACTGGGGATGGAGCCCGCCACCCGGGCCTGTGCCCGTGGCCGGGAATCGAACCCGGGACCTCCTGGTTCACAGGCCGACGCTCTAACCACTGAGCCACACCGGCCGGGCCACATACATGTCAGCTTGGCTTTATTCTACGTCCCAGGCCCTGTTAGGACCTCCTCATCCATGGGTTTTATCATGAAACGCGCCCCTGGCATTGAATCCATAACGGAATATGTGATTTAATATCTGGGGCCGGCACCGTCCTTGTCCACTGCGCTTGGGTTGACAATACACGTCGCCTCCATTCCTCCGTGATTCTCACCCGTGAAAATGTAAAAAAAAAAAAAAAAATATATATATATATATATATATATATATATACTGTGTTCAAGCCCAGCTGGTGTGGTTCAGTGGTTGGGAATCGACCTGTGAACCAGGAGGTCCCGGGTTCGATTCCCAGTCAAGGGCACATACCCAGGTTTTGGGCTTGATCCCCAGTAGGTGGCGTGCAGGAGGCGACCAATGCATGATTCTCTCTCATCATAGACGTTTCCCTCTCTCTCTCTCCCTCTCCCTTCCTCTCTGAAATCAATAAAATTTTTTTTAAAAAAATACAGCATTACACAGAAAATAGAATAAGCACCATAGGGTATAGAAAACCAAATATGACATAATAACGAATAAATGAACACATGATTTTAAAAAAAAAATGGCATTCGAGCTGTACAGGAAGAGAAATAGAAAACATATCGGCTGAATAAAAAAATTCGCAAAGCCTCCCGTCACGGACGGCTTCGGGCAGAATTCGGTGCCCCGTTCAGAGCATCCGCCCGACACATCCTTGCCTAGGGCTCCCGCCAACCCTGGGGGCATGTGACCACTGTGAGCCCATTTCACGGATGGGAACATCGAGGCACCGAGGACGGAAAAGTCAGTATTCATTGTGAAACTCAGAAGGATGTCCTCATAGGAGTAAAATTCAGGGTAAAACAACAACAACAACAAATACAGCCCGGCCGGTGTGGCTCAGTGGTTGGGAGTCGACCTTTGAACCTGGAGGTCACGGGTTCGATTCCCCGTGAAGGGCATGTGCCTGGGTTGTGGGCTCGATCCCCAGTAGGATTACAAAATATATATTTTTAAAGATACTCATGGGGATTGTAATTCGGAGATGCTTGTGTGTTTATTACATTCTAGAGGCCTGGTGCACGAAATCTATAAAAACATATTTATAAAAAAAAAACCCCAAAACCTGTTAAAACCTTTCTCCAATGAATTCCTTCTAGATTCCCCCATGTGAACCCATAAAACCTTGCCCCCCCCAAAAAATGAATGAGGCACTCCCCTCACCAGAACTAACTAGGCCCCAATTCTAGATACACCATCGGATCTCTCATCGATCTTTCCCCTAAACCTTGAGTCCATCTGTTTTCAATCTCCCCGTCCATCAGAGCAGCGTCTAAAAGTCCCTGCCTCCTTCAAAAAAAAAAAAAAAAACCCCAAATCGAG